>NW_010109847.1:0-15156 GCF_000699245.1 Pterocles gutturalis
TCGCGGATGGGCTGCGCGGGGCTGGTTTGCAGCGAGTTGAACTCCTTCCCGAGCCAGCGGCTTGGTTTCCACCCGAGCGGCGTGTGAACTAAATTGTTCCTTCCTCCTTCTTCTCCCCTTGCGTTTTCCTTTAAATCCTGCCTCTGTCTCTATCTGTCTCCTGTTTTAAAATTTCTCTTCCTCGCCCTGTTTTTTCTCTCGTTGATTTGAATGGTAGGAAATCTTGCAAGCTTGCATTTGACTACAGTGAGAAACAGGGAAAGTTTCTTTTCTTTCCGCCTCAGTGGTACTGGTATTTACGGATGTATCTTAATCATTGCGTTGTGTTAAAGGGATCTGCTCTGTGGGAGAAGTCCCGGCTTGGAACGGAATATGGGGAGCGGTGAAAGCTACGAGAGGCACCAGGAGTACAATGACAATGTTGAGGAATAGCGTCCTTTAAATTCTCTGGGAGTTGGGCAGTGGTAGCTCTAGGGACTGGACAGAAGCCCTGTTACCTGGACTGGCCAGGATGCTGGTTATCTTGATGAAAGGGACAGCTGAGGAACAGGTCTGGCGTAACAGAGGGGTCGTTTGAATGATCTGCTTTTTGTTTGGTGGTTTTGTTTTTTTTCTTTCTTTGAACCTCTGCAGTCACAGAGGCCCTTTGACAAAGGCAGATCTTCTCTAAAGTGACTCAGGGATCCAAATCCTGCATGATCCAAACGAGGATTTCTGTGCAGATTTGCAGGTGACTGCCATGCCTCAACTCTTCTTGTCTTGCTCAGACCCTGATAGTTGTGGATATTTTCTAAAAGCATATCCTTCTTCCCCCCTTGGGGGGGATAGAAACTTATTAAGCTCTCTGCAATTCCTGAAAATCCCTAGGAATGAAACAATAATTTTGCCTTTTATCCTGTTGGTATTAGTGGTGCTGTTTGACTGACATAAGAAGATTACTAATAAAAGACCCGTCATTGTTTAGCTTGGTCCAGTCCTGCCAAACTCTCTCCCAGGGCAGTTGATTGTAGAGGCAGCCATGAGATATACGTAAGTATCTCAAGAGTGAAGCAAGGGCGGAATCAGTAGCAATTTATAAAGGCACTTTTCCCACCCCGGTTGGTAGGGAAAACAAAGTACTTGGCAGAAAATTACATGGCCTCTTAATGCCAGTCATTTTAATATAGTACATTAAAATTAATGGACATCCCAGTGACTCGACATTCTCTGAAAATGCTGATGTGAAGAATCTAAAATACAGCTTTCTGTTTTGATTGCTTCAGCCTGGAGGTGAGAATTATATTAGCCTCTTGCTCACCTTCAGAGACTGCAGGAGATTAAGACTTGTAAAGAGGGTCTGGTGTTTTTCTGGGGTAATGTGTCTCTTCTGCCGTGCAGCTTTGACAGTCACAAATGCATCTTCTCCAATAAGTGTTTGCATTAGACTTAAAATATCTGAAAATATTTTTATAAGAGAAATATATGGGTTACGCTGCTTCTTAAGGGTGGCAGAAACTGCTACAGTGAGAGGTTATAAACAACCCAACCTCATTAAGCCGTTTCTCTGTGCTGGAACCTTGATCCGTGTTGACTCGCCCATGGTGTAGGAAAGTCAGTAGTGATGCCACTGCTAGCAGCAGCTGCTGGGAGCTTCTGGGCTGTGCTCTTTGAGAATAAAAGAGAAAATATTACTTTCCTTAAGGGAAGAAAAGCAGAGCTTCTGAGCAGGGAATTTGTCTCTCAGCATTGCTGGGCACAGTATGATTTAGAAAAGAGACGGTTAATTAAACTTATTAAATAAGGTGTTTGTATGGCTTCCTTGTGAGGCTTTAACAAGCATTTCATTTGCGCTCCCCTTGTGTATTTGCACTCTTTTTGTCGGCGTGTTAGGATAGTGATTGTTCTTGAGAGGTAAAGTCCAACTAAATGAAAGTCACTTTATAGCTCACAAGTGAAAACGTTTGTAAATCTGCTGAGAAACTTACTATTATAGACAAGTTGTCGTTTGCTATTTAAAGAGCTATATTTACTTCTCTGAACTCATTAACATCTCCTATCAGGCCTGAATTTCTAAGAAAATTCTCCTGAAATGTTGCCTCAGGCTTCAGTGTGCCATTATGCTGTGGTTATTATCTGGCTAATAATGTTAATTCATTCAATCTCAAGAAAGAAGCTTGGCATTTAATTTAAGCCATGCCTCTAGTCAGACCAGGATGTATAAAAATAAAAAAAAATCACCATGCAAAAGTGCTCTTGCGTTTAGGTACAAGCACATGTTTTACATATCGGTTATTGGATGCCTGTTCCCTAGGTGGAGAGTATGTGTGTGAAATCATATTTACCCAAGTAAATCCCCAGTGTATATATATATTCCTTTCAGGAAATGACCTCTTTTCAACAAAGTGCTAATACATGTGCTTAAGCCTCTTTATAGCCAATAGGAGGTATTCATGAGCTTGAAGTAAGATATTTTTTTTAAGTTTTAATTTTTCTTGAGTCAGAACATGAATGTGGACACAAGTGTACAGATTTAATTTATTGTATAATGCATAGATAACTGTGAATCCTCAGTTTCGTATTGACTGTGAACCAGAACAAGAATCATAAACTGGAAATACAGAAACAAGTCCTAAAAAAGAATTTAAGGATGCACAGCTAGAGGAATGATTCTTTTGCACAAGACGGACATGTGCAAAAAAGCATTGAACATGAGCAGATGTTAAAGGTGCATGGAGTTACCAGAATTTTAGGTACTTAAGTAGTGTCTGAACACAAATAAACACAGCTGTGCATCCATAGGTTGGTATAGCACCTGCTTTGGCTTTGCTCTTGTTTATACCACAGTCATGCGATACATCCTTATTTTAGTGAAACTGATGTGGAAACTGATTGATTGAGGCTCTTTGTTTTGGATGTTGTTTCATTCTGATTTTAAGTTGCTCAAGCAGTGAGGTTTTTTGTATCTTATTTTGAAGGGTCAGTAGCATGGCATACCCTAATGTTATGGAAAACTTTCTAAATTTTCTTTTTCTTAATTTCATTGCTAAGAACACAGCAGGGACTTGCATTATGCTAAATTAAAACTGCATGGAGTTTAAGTCGCTAATCTATTTTGGATACAACACTTTCAAAACTGAGGTAGTGCTATTAATATTCTAATTTTCATATTTTGTAGTAGATCTTAAACTTTAGACACTGTAGTTACCTAGTACAATACCCATCAGTTGTTTTATAAGTGTCTGTTCAAGCATGCTTCTAAATGTATGCCTGTGTGATATAAAATGTCATACCTGTGATTGCTTTCCTAATGCATAAATATATGTCTGGCTCTTAATTTGAGGAACTAAGTATCTGTATGAAATGAAGTGATAAACAGTACACCATTATGTAATTACTGAGAAACTGTGTTCATTGAGATGAAAGGATAGAGATTTTATTGAGAATTGGGATGCAGTTCAGTGTTTTTCCTTTTAAAATCTACTGACAAAGCTCTAGTTCAGTAGCACTGGCAAGGTGGCCTGTAAGGAATAGTGTCCTGGGCAAACCCATCACAAATGGCTAGGAACTCTCTGAATAATGGCAAATTTGCTGGAAGTGTTGGTATGCAAACTTTCCTGGGTAGAGTTTTCAAGTTGATGCCCCTTTGCGGTACATCTCTCCCAGCTGTTGTTCATAAAGGTGGTGAGGGTCATGCCTATTTAAGGCAGTTAGTCAAGAGACAAATAAAAATTTGAAATCTTCAGACTATGATTTCACCATTGAAGAGGTGTCAGATATTTGTTGTACTGAATTCCAATTTTCTTCAAGGCTTTGGTAAACTCTTTGATTTACTCGCATGCTGCATGCCAGTTGTGCTGTCACACTGAGATTTTGGCAGTAGCTCACATCTGGCAGGCTCTGCTAGATGTGTCCTAGCTATTTTGAGAGACACAAAAAGGATATTATGATAAAAGATGTAAAAGTAAAATGGCAACAAATTGAGAGAACTTAGGTGCGTAAAGCCAGTGACTGAAAATAATCTAATATTGATGCTAAAAAGCTAAACTGAGGATGTAAGAGAAAGCAAACACATACTGTGGGTGACTTAAAATAATTCTTGTCCATCAGTTTGAAGGGTAACATTTACTGTTTACTAGGTAGATTTGATACCAAAGAGAAAAGTGGATTTAGTGAAAGCAAAGTTCTGTAGCGGGATTCAGACCTTGCCTCTATTGTCAGGAATACTTTGTCTTCCTGGTTTCATCAGTCATTTCTTTCTCTCCATGTCTCTCATCCACTGATTGTCATTTCACTGGTGAAAGACTTGATCCTGACTTGGCCACTGGAACCTTTTTATTTGTTTGGTATCTAAACACAACAGTGATACAAACGCAGGTAATATTCTGTGATGTTACAAGGTGTTAACTTAAGGTGTTTGATTGAAATTTGAGTGTTCTGTCCTTGATAGTGATAAGCAATAACTTTCTGGCCAGAAAACTTGCTTTTGTCTGGTTCAAACTCTTGTCCTGACTTGCTCTTACAGGCCTGAGTCCTTTATATTTTATTCAGTCTTCCTTACAGACTCAGTACCCTGGCAAAACAGTTTCACAGTGTTCAGCTCTTCAAGCAGTTGTACTGTTTTGTGTTCTGTGGACTGGCTCAGGCTCTAGTGACAGATGTGACCCCTTTGAAACAGGGACGGACAAATGGTGCATTGAAAGTTCATAGCTTCTGCAGTCTCCTCACTTAGAGGTATCTGATAAAAGCCTGCGGATGCATCTAGCTTTGGAAATAATTTCAGTTCAGTAGTGCCTGTGTCTGTTTTAGTTAGCAAATGGAAATACTCTCTTTATCTATTTGTTCACATTTTTTGGGGTCAATGCACAGCCTCAGGTCACCATTTTTCTTTTCAACTGTATCTAGTGGAATGACCCAGTGAGTCTACTCTTCTATTTTCTTTGCTATTCTAAAGCATATTAATCTGTTGAGCTTGAATTCCATAAACAAAGTGTCATCCCCATCACTAAAATTACAGGCATCTTTGCAGCACTGGTCAATTAGGTGAACTTTTCTTTAGGGGAGTACATTCTGACTAAGTGGTTCTTCCCCATTACACTTAAGAAATGTGCTAATGTCTTACTATTGCATCACTGACATCCTGGGTCAGTGACTTTGTTCTTGGAGACAGCCTTTTCTGGCACTTCTTTTGCTTGAATAACACAGATCATATTAATCGTAGTTCCACTGTCATTATTGAAAATGTTCTCTTACAACTGTGCAGTTTTAGCAGCTTGACAGCTGTAAAGACCTAGACAAGCCTCCTTAAGTGGACACTTCTTTTATTATATACTGCAGTAAGAATTTAATCTGATTTTACCATCCACCAGTGTTACAAGTGTTACGCATAAGGTCAAGTGTTTTTTTGTTAATTGTTTCTTCTTACATATTTTCTCTTTTTTTCTACAACTGTTATACAGTTTCTATAATTTTGTAGGAGGACTGTGTGAAATTTTTAATATTTTTGTCATAAATACATTAATGCTACCAGCATTTCTGTGTTTGGTGCCTGTTCCTCTTTGAGATCAGGAAACACAAGCCTGCTGCAAGGGGAGACTGTGAGGGAATTGCTCTTCTCAATAATATGAAGCAAATGCTGAGCCCCAAAAGAGTGGTTAGGAATTTGACATTTATAGGAAAACTTTGAAGCTAAATAAGAATGTAGAGGGGAGGAAGCTTGCTTACTTATGAACAAAGACTTTGAAAAAAGTTTATGCTTTTTGATGGAACAAATCCTTAATGGTCTCCTGAGCACATCTAAAAGTCACTTTCTCTGTGCATGAAGAGGAAATCTTGAGTAAATAAAAGGTAAGCTGATATCCCATGATACTGGTGCCACAGAGGTGTTGGTCTGCTGGATTCTGCTTGTTAACTCCAACATGTAATCACAGAGTACAGGTGTTGAAATATATCCGCCAATATATCTAATGTTGTATTACTTATGTAATTGCTGTGTTTTTCTGCTTCATAAACTTTTTTCAAATGAGCAGTTCTTCATTGGAAAATATTTTTGAAACTGATATAATTTACAAAACAATGTACTTTTGAAGTTGTGCTTGCATCCAAAATTTACTTAGATAATTTAATATTTTTTGTGAAATTAACTATTTCACATAGAATTGTCATTTTGACTTCTGGTAAATGTATTCAAATACAAACTGATGATAATAGAGATACTCTGTAGAGCACATCATTAGTATTTTTCTATAATATTGTTTTGATATTAAAAAAATGAACCAGCTCTTTGTAACTGCCATGAAAAAATTTGTCATTCCAAATGACTTTTGAAAAGCATTTTAACTTTGTGTAGTGATTTTTTTTTTCCTTTTGATTGAGAATGAAAGTAAACTTGAAAATGTTAGTTTCTGTCCTTGTGAAATTCCATTTTCCAACCAGTTGTATTGCCTGAGGGTGCAGCTCCTTCTCAGCTTGAGCCAATGTAAATCGATGCTGCCAGGTTTCTGCCCTCTCCCAAACTGAGCAACCCTTTTTTGTGCCAACTCTGGCATGCCTCTAATTCCTCTGTAAGCTGCTTCAGGGAGATAAAGCACACAAAATGCTTTTTTTATAAAGGGCTTGTATCACCTTGGGATCAACTTACTGCTTGTATAAGCAAAAAAGAGGATGGGCCCAAGCAGGGGAGGGACAGCTTAAACAAGCGTGGTGCTGCAGCCTCGCACTTGCAGTGGTATGGCTTTAATTTGTTCCTGGGACACTATAGCAAAAAAAGGAGATTGTTCTGGGCGTTGCTTATATTATATATGCAATGCAGGATATTAAACACTGAGAGGTTAGAGAACATAAGAGGCACTTGGTGAAGTGCACAGCTTTGATTTCTGTATTGGGTGTGTTTTCTCATTTTGCTGATTCTAGATCATTTTGAACAAGTAAAAGTGAGGCTTACGTTAAGGTATTGCTGTTTCCTCCTGCAAATAGAACACGCTTTTTGATGCTTAAGATAAAACTGTTTCTTGAACTCAAACCAAACCAAATACACACCACCACCAATCCCCCAACAACAACAACAAAAAAAAAGCCCCAAACCCCAACTTTCTTGCACTATTATTACAAACAGGACTGGTAGCGCTGCTGCTTATTAGAATTTCCATTAAGAGAGAGCTTGGTTTTGCTTTCTTATAAATTCCACAACTATTAACTGTTTCAGCTAAAATACTCCATGCCAAGCATCTGCCTCAGATTGAATAGGTTGTATTTCTTTTCTAAAACTTCAGCCAAGAGTTCAGTGGTTTACAAGAACAGAGCTAGTGGAGCGGGGGGGGAAGCTGTGTGGATTTTCCTCTGTTTACAAATAGTTGATCTCTTTTTTGAGAAGCACAGATACCCCGATGAAACTTGCCAGGAGGTGACTTGTGAGATTGCTGAGAAAACAGTCCACAGGTGATTTCGTGATGTGTCACATTAGTAACATTTGAAGGAATTAATTTGCTTATGACAAGGAAAGACTTGACATGTCCTTACAGCTAAATTCTATGAAACTTGCTAGGCACCAGGCACGTGCCCTGTCAGGGTGAGCTCTGCTTTCCTTGCAGTTACAGAACTTCAGAAGTTTGACCTGAGCAAAGCATGAGAGGTATGGGTAGGGACAGTGTCCATCCTTGTGCTCTCCATGCTCCATCCCCTGGGGGAGATTTCTGGAAGAGGAAACTGCCTAACTGAAATAAAGAGAGGACCCTAAGCCCCAAAGCTGGGAAACGGGATGGAGCATGGAGAGCACAATTAGGGTGGGGAGTGAAATGGGCAAAAGGAGAATGGGGCAGGAGGGTGTAGTCTGAATATTGGCAAGGACAAGAATCAGTTTAGGGACAGGTGGGAGGGAGAGTAAGGAGGGAGAAGACTGACGGGGGGAAGAGTGGCTATGGAAGGCAGTTTGGAAGAAAAAGTGAGGATGAGGGTTTGCAGAAAGACAAGAAGCTTGGGAGAGCAATGTCTTGGGAAGCTGGGGCTATAACTGGGATGACAAAATGAGCAGAAATGTGTTGCTGTATATGGACTTGGGTCATGAGCTGATGGAAGAAAGGACTCAGGCTTGAACAAAATAGGCACAGAAGTACACTTTTTTTTTTTGTCAGAGCCTGGGATGCAGAATGCATTCCTGTAGTAGTGAGTAGTGTATGTGGAGGAGAAATAGAGTTGGACAGATGGGGCAGAGGTCTCATGTAATGTGTCCCGCTCCAGTGCCCACTGTAACCAGGTAGAACCTTCCTTTTGCCATCAGTGGGTATGGAGTCAGGCCTAACTGTTTTCTGGTTTAATTAATGATTTCAATTCTTGTTGTCTGCAGCTGAATTACTGTTAATCACTGTACAATGCCATTAGACTTATGTTGAGACAGTGAAATCTAACCCATCAGTGGCCTGTATTTGCTGGGCTGTTACAGTGTGTTTGTTGCCTGTGCTCATCTCCAATGTGTGCTCGGTTGGTGGTGTGCATGTGCTGGTGGAAAAAGTAATTATGCTGTATCCATCTTTATTCTTTTAAACCCGATTCATTTTTGCATGACTTGATGTGATATTTTTTTCTTTTTAATTTCATACCTATGTAGAAAGAGACAGAATGTTTGCTTCTGCTCTGTAGAATCAAATGACTTATCACTTTGCTGACATGAAATAAAGAGTAGCAAATACAATAAATAACCACTGTGGAGAAGGTAATATAGTATTGACTTCTCGGTACCTCTTAATTTTCACTGATCAGAACATCAAGGAAGAGGGAGATTGAATTTGGCTGCCCCTTAGTGAGGGTGGATACCTGCTTGTGAATGGTATTATCCTGAAAACTCATGAGGGTTTCAGTTTTGAAACAGATTTATGTAAAAACTTTTAAAAGAACAATTTGTATTACACTTGTGTCATTCTTCCTAGTAATTTTAGGTTATCATTCTTCACGCATCTGTATTTTTAGTAATTAATTTAGTTGAGGATTTCTTTCTTGCTGCTTTGCTCTTCTGGTGGATACTCTGAAACTTGATGTGTTTCACAGCTCCAGATGTGCAGTATTGTTGGAAAAGATGCTTCTCTGTGTGTGGAGTTGTAGTTTGGGATGTGGACCTGAGTCATACACAGTATGGGTAGCACAACTAGAAGGGTCTCCACATTTTCTGGAGACAGCATCTGTGATATAAAATGCTTGTTCGGTGAATTTCTACATGCCACACTTTGGTGCTAATAGTCAAAGGGAGCTGCACTTGCCAAACTAAGTATAAAGCCCATGCCTCTTGGAAAAGCTGATGCGACATTACCCGAGTTTGTGATTATTCTTGACTGGGTCTCTTGTGTCTGCCCTGGTATGTCTTTATTGTGTATCTTCAAATCTTAAGTCTTTTAGATGACAAAACTTACTGGTAAAAAAGTGTTTTATTTGGCAGAATGACTAATAGTTACATTTCCCATCTTCTATAGGTGTTAAAAAAGACAGTCTTTTATGATAGATGCTATTGAACTCATACTGTTTTAGATGCCTTTGTGGCTTCTGTTGTTCCTAATCATCCCAATGACAAATTCATAAGGAAATTTGTTATAAGAATTCAGAAACAGGGAACTATCTTTCCATATATTTGTTCAGCATGCCCTCTTGTCATTCCATCTCAGCTAGAAAAGAGATTTTTTTAATGGGAAGAGCAGGAAATTTTAAGTAGTGTTCCCCATTTTCTTTATTTCTCTCTCCAGCTGTATGTGAAAATGTGAACGCTTAGGTAACCTCTCAGATTTAATTTTTTTTTCATCTCTAAAATAGGAGTGACTACAGCACTTGATAACCTTTTTGTTATAATATGGGTAGAAAAATATTTTCCTCTTTTGTGTAAAATTACAAGTTCTTTTTTATGGTATCTGCAACTGATTACATAGTGACGTGAATTCTGGTTTCATTTTTACCCATGGAAAAATACCCACTCTGATACAAGATCAGTATCACACGATGGTATTCAGCAATTCACTGGAGGTGCTCATTAGCTTATGGAATCAATATGAAAATGACTAATGTGTTATGCTTCAGAATGTCAGCGAACTAGTAGAAGGAATTTTTCCAATTGTGTGGGGCTCAATGGAATTACTATATTTTCTCTTTTCCTTTGGAGTGTCACAAGCAGCCTGGAGATCAAAGGAGGGTGCTGACTGGTCTTGAAAGACACATGCTGCTCTGGGAACACCTATAGTGCAATGTCCATCTGGAAGGTCTTTATTACATTATAGTTATTCAAAGAACCATAGATTCATGGTGTTGCCTTGGCTATTTCACGGATTAAAGTTGGATATCTCTCTATTTCAGGCTTAAAGCTTCACAAGTCCTCAAAGCTTCAGGCTTCCATTGAACTTTAGTCTTGGTTTTGAAAATTCATTTAGAATTCAATTAGCTGTAGTGACGAAACTGTGGCACTTTAGTAGGAATCATCTGATGACATTTAAACATGATCATGTAGCGCCGTAATGTCAGAACTGGTTTGAGGTTAAAATCATGCCTTTAGGCAACCTTGTTCAGGAAAGTCACAAAATGCAAATAGTTTGTTTGGAGAGTACTTGCATTGATTTGTTTATGTTTTATCAGGGAAGAGGAAAGGATCTGCTTTTGTCAGTAGCACAGATGTTTAAAGTTGGAGTTGAATGTTCTGTTCTGAGTGCCTATAAAATTTTGGATCCTGACCTAGACCCGGAAATGGATTTCTCAACTTTGTATATTGAATCAAACCAACAGTGGTCCAAACTCACTTAAACTTTAGGAATGTTCTGACCTTTTTTGTAGTGTGTGGCTCTTGCACTTACTCTCTTCCGTTATCGTTTAATAAGAGTATGTCAGATTGAAGCCTTAGTGCTTATTAGTTTCTCTTGACTTTTTGTAGTTCATTATTTTATGACTGTGGACTTTTCTGAATATAAAAATTAGATTTTAGTGTTAGAACCTGTACATGAATAACTGCCAAGGCACTGGCATAAGCTGTTAGCTGATCAAGTTCTGGCTCTTTTGTAATGAAGCAAATTCTGCTCCGTGGGCACTCTGTCATGCCCCACGTATTGCAAGTGAAATCCTGGCTCTACTTATTTCAGTAGGAGTCTTGCCATTCATCATCAACCGCATATATGTTACTCTATACATATCTAACAATTTATGGTTGCTTGGTAAAGTGTCTTCACTCTTCCTTGTTTTACCATGCAATATCCCTTCCTATGAAATGAAACAGATTTGATGAAGAGGACATTCATAGTGCTATTCACAGACAAAGAATAGTTTTGTATGAATTCTTCTATTACAGCATTTACATATTCCTTTGCTGGAAGAGGGGAGATAGTTCAGGAGGCCAGATATAATCTGGCACTGCTAGACCTAGTCAGAGTTGAAGTGATTTTAGAAATCTTTCTGCTAATTCGTCTACTTTTATAAGTGAAAGGTGCAGTTCAAATAATTTTCTTTCAGCATTCTTCATGGAAGGATGTTTAAAACAATTCATCTGAGTCCATGTATTCAAATAATTTAAAGTACATTTAATCCAGATTATTTGTCTGTTACAATTAGGGACATTATAAATATATTTATCCATGGTGAACATACTTCTTGGGGGTAAAAGCTAACACCATACTACGTAACTGTAATTTTCAGTGATTCTACTTTGTGTCTTGCAGTATCCCTGCACAGTGTTACCTGAGGCAAAGAGAGAAGCTCAGATGTTTTGGTGGAAGCTTTGTCCAAAGTTTTGTTAGCATAGCAGTTGTTCATTTCATGTATGCCTCTATCGAAAATAGTTCACCTTGTGCTTTGTTGTCATCTAACACTGAGTACTCTTGAATGGTAGCATTCTTTCCACCTGATATAGCTGAGTGATATGAAAGGGGGGTGGGAGAAAGAAAGGACAATATTTTCATTAGCAGACTATAGAGTTTGGATGTTTCAGTTCTTCCTGGCAGTTGGGGCTTAAAACTTGCTTGATTTTGGAGTGTCAATATCATCACTCCAGTTACTGTTATTGGCGATCTAGTTAATGGTCTTGGGTGTTCAGGAGGGTGATTGTCTGACCAAATGTAGATGTCTGCTTTAGAGGGAAGCGATTTGCTCTCTAGGTGTCAGCTGAAAGTATTGTCTCTTTGACCATGGTAGGAACAACAGCTTCTCTGTACATAGGTACAGAGCATTTTAATGAGAGGTGGGGTTAATTCAACCCATAGAGACTTACTTTTCAAAGAGTACGTGGGCTTGTAGCTTCTGTTAAGTGGTCAACACTTTTTGGAAGTCCATCCCATTCTCCCAGATGCAAACTCTAACTTAGGTATATAAATTTACATCCGAAATTACTTTGTTGCTATGATCATGGAAGAGTAAGAAATGCTTCCAGGGGATGATTCAGATTGATGTGCTGTTTTGACTCCAAGAGGGCCTTTATTCTTCCATTATCAAAGTCTTGGACAAGTAAGGTCCATGTTTAGATGCCTCAGTTATGTCAGACGAATCTCAGTGTACATGACTGAAGCTGGGCACACAGCAGAAAATCCACAAAACTTGAAAAATGAAACACACTGGTTAGTATTTCTGTGTGTTAAATGCTAAAGGACACAGCTGGAAAGCTCCCCTTTTGGTTACCTCTGTTTTGTGGATTTGGTTATCCAAAACTGTTACTCTAATCCATGTCATCCAACCTTCCACCCTCTTGGAACACAAGTTGTGGGTTGCCAGCCTATAGTTTTGTTAATTTCTAATAATATTTGAAGAAATACACTAGGGTTTATGTTGAAACTTAAATTCTATACTAACATGGCACAAAAGTAAATAGCACTCTACATAAGTACAGGGTGAATATGACCTCCTCCATACCTTGTAATTTTGAATTTGTCTCGCCACTTTTCAGATTTCAGCTCCTTTAACTAAAAATGAAATCAGTGTGAGCTTTTGGGAAGCTGTTTTGAAGAAACAGAAAATACAAACCACATGGTATACTCGCAATGTGAAGACTTAGTGAAGAAATCTTTCTTCATTGGAAGAATGAACTCTAGTGGGTTTACTAAGCAACATTTCAGAGCAGTTTGAGATGAAAGGTCTGTGGTCTAATTCATTGCATATGTGATATTTCCTAATGGATCAGTGTTATATTGAAAAAAGTCAGCAGGGAAGTGCAGTAAAATTGAGGGGATTTTTTTGGTCTGAATTGGTAGTTTAAAAAATGAGTTTAATCACAATTTTCTGTCTAAAGAGTGGCAGATAGCTGTATATCAGAAAATTGCATCTAGATTAAGCATTCAACCCTTTTTGCTGTAATACCCTTTTAAAATGTGACTTTCTCAAGCTGTAACAGTTTTAACTGAAGTTTTCCATGCTGCATATTTTCTGACTGATTTGGGAAAGTTTCTGTGAAGTGGTTCAGTTGTTTCTGAGAACAAAGCCAGCTAGAAATCTGGAGTTCTAGCCAGCTAGAATTATTTCCATGAGCAACACTGGTTGGGTTAAATCCTGTGATTTTCACTGTTAGAGGCAAAGATAGATGGTGTTTTCCTTAATCTCTCTTTCTGAAGTGATGATGATGTATGAATGCTAGTATTCATTTTTACTAAGTAAGATTCATGACTGCAGATAACTCCTGCAAGCATGCCCCTGCATTTAAAAAGGCACATAAAAAGGGGGATAAAAATATTTTTGAAGCTGTATAGCTTTTGGTCTAATTCCATGAAAAATCTATTCAAAGTTGCCAGACTTCTAACTCTGAAAATTGGGTTTAGTCTATTCTTAATGCAGAATTGAGAGGGTGGCAGCAGCATTACTCTGAGAATCTTGTTTTTGTGGAGCACACTGCATCTCAGATACCAGAGCTGCATACGGATTTTCTTCGGTATGTCCTTCTTTAACTGTCATAAACTATCATGGGTCCAGTTTCCAGGGCAAAAGCTACAGAGCCACAGAGGCTCTCACACGCTCTCTGAGTGCCTCCTTCCTCTATTCCGTTTCATGCAGAAAAGGAGGAGGAAGCAATCTCGGGGCATGACAAGGGTTAAGGAACAGGTGGTTATCTACAGGACTGCTCTCTCATTTTGTACACAGGATGGATAGCTTCCTGGGAAAAAATCCCAGTTTTTGTACTGAAGGAGGTTATTGTCTGTGGCCTTCTGCTGTGTTTGTTGCAGAAGCTGGAAGGTGTGGAGATGTAACAGGCTCAGCATGGGTTTAACTTCTGAATCTATACAGAGAGGAACTTTGGCATTTTTGAGTATAAACAGGCTCTATGGCTGTCACTGTTTTTCATACTCAGTGTTGCTGACAGCATCCTAGAACAGAGACCACAAGTTTGTCCCCATGAGCCAAAAGCAAACTGCAGAAGGAAAATAGGCAGGGGATATCTAGTTCTAAGCATCTTATGTTACCTCTTGGAATCTTCCCTTGGCATTCAGGACTCCATTTTCTGAATCCCTCCTTTATCTTTACTTGCTGTAGCCAGACATGCTAGATAAGTTTGCAGGTTAACTTGTGTCTCACAGAAAGAGCAAAGATTGTAGAAAGATGAAAAGGAATTTAACACTCTGGGGAATTATATTATGTTCTTGTTCCTGCCACAGCCTTAGTGCTATGCTTGAAACAAGAGCAGATTTTTGTTATGCTTTCATATTTTTTATAGCTGTCCCTAAAGTAAGCAAGAGATTTGCTCAGAACTTACACTAATACTGTATTCTTCAGAAAATCAAGCCACAAGTTTTCTAAACTAGGCATTGGTATTAGCAGATGCTTCTGAGTGTAGTTAGTAATTTTTGCTGTGCTGCAGTTCACCCTTTTAAAATTATAGAAAATTCTGTTCCAGGAAAGTGTTGTAAATAAATGTATTAATACTTCTGAAGTGTTCTGTATAGTACCATGATAAGCTGCATAAAAAGTTTATCAGAATTTTAATAATTCAGTACAATGCTTAAATATTGTGTCTTGAATTAACGCATAGGGTTATACATAATGGTAGAGAAATGGTGAGCAGCTGTCCATTCTGTCAGCCTTAGGCAGAAGTTCTCTGGAAGAAATAATGTCATTAAAGGCTGTATCTTAATGCATATGTATGTGGGGATGAATTAAGTTTAAGTCTGGATTTCCTTATTACTTTTTTAGTGCTTTCCTTGGCAAACTTAACATGCTTTTTTTTTTTGTGAAGGAACCGTCTGGCTCATT
>NW_010109847.1:15187-61069 GCF_000699245.1 Pterocles gutturalis
CCTGCTGCTTTTAATATCCTTTGAGATTGATTCATGAAGTGCCAACATCTTGAGCTGTGGAAAAAGAGTAAGAATCCTAAAGAAAGACCCTGGATACGTGGGAGTAGATTTGAACTCAGACTCTTTCTGTGCCACTTTGATCTGAAAGAGACATCTTGTGATTCAAAGAACCTTTACTGTTAATTAAGGCCATTAATTCAATCAGATCTAGTTTTATTAAAAACTGATGGTGTTAGCAAAGTATATAAAGAGAGCATCTGGATAAGGTTTGTTGGAATGGTATTCTAGGAAACCAAAAGAGGTTTCTCAGGTAACTTTGAACATGTCTGTATGTGATAACTACTTAGACAAAAATTCTCTGTGGGTAGACAAACTGAAGAACACTTTGATATAAGTAATTAATGTCCTGGTGTAGGATAGGTCCATGTGTGTTTCCATTTCACTAGCTGATGGTTCATCATAGAAGAATGGAGTTGTGAGGAAATGAAAGAAAACAGAAGTCAAGAATTCAGTGGAAAGATGCTAGAATACTTGGCACATCTGTAGGGGATAGTGGTGGACCCACAATGCAACCAGCTTGGAGCAGTTCATGTTTTGAAAATTTACCAACCATAGAGGTCATGGGAAGAAGAACCTGTGACTTTTTTGGCTTCTTTTCATTAGGTCTTTGAGCAGAGTGCAGGAAATAAAAGAAAATCAAGGCAATATTTCCTTATAAACTAGTCAAGTAGCCATGTTTATGACTTGCTCTATGTGCTCTGAGTTGTTTCAGAATAAGCTCTGGTTTAGCAACACTTTTGTAAGATGGCTTTCAGTAGCTTTCAGGTGAGAGAGCAGCAGAAACAACACAAATGATAAAACTTTATTGGTCTCTTACCTGTGTAACTTTGACCTGCAAGAAAAATGATCAAGGCTTTTCATGGGTGTAGCCTGAGAAGGTAGGATTGAAAGGAACTGGACCCTGTGGCATCATGGATGTCAAAGCTGGTGAGGGCAGTGATCTTGGTCTTGGACTTGCAGCTAATACAGTGCAGTGGCTGGGACTGACTGACTTTAAGTTCAATTAATGCTGCTATTCTGTAATAATTCTTGGTTATCTTTAACCAGGTCAGTTAGTGGATTCTTTTCAGCTGATTGTAGTTCCTAACTGAGGTATATTATTTAGGAGCTGACTTATTTTAGAAGAAAAAGACAAAGCTCTATGCCTGAGAGACAACACTGGAGAGTGATTGAGACCATCTGAGATCTGATTCCTGACTTTTTCTGGAAGCTTCCTTTTTTCTTCCTTGATTATAGGAAGTGCTGAAGGAGAACCTAAGTTAAATGCATAGATTTAATAGAAGTAAACTGTGCAGGTGTTTAGCATTTCCCACTTTATTGCATTCCATTGCATCACACTGTGTGCAGAAGAAATTTCCCCCCTCCCCCCTGCACCAGATTTTGGATGCTATAGAATCCCCTGAAAGTTCTTTGCAGCTGTCAGGGAATGAGGATTCAACTCATTGCAAAAAAGGCTGAGCGTGTTCAAGGTCAAGAATGGTGCTGACCTGTGTAATTGATAAGAATACAAGAAGAACCTCTCCCAGTTTTTAATCTGATGCGTTTCTTTTTAGGTGTGTATTTAAACTTTTTTCTAGGTTCCCCCAAAGAAAGCAGACTTGCTTTAAGATCTTTGTAAATATTCCTGCTAATTAAGCTATTAAGAATGGAGTAGAGCAAATCTATTTACAGGTGTTTGAATGTAGTAGTTAATATTTTGAAAATGGCTTTGTCTGTTGTATTAAGACATTCCTTACAGTTGGCTTACAAAATAAAACTTTCTACTTGGTGTGTCAAAGTGGTAATTTCCTTCAGTGGGTAGCAGAAATAGGGTAATAAGATGCTCCATTAGTTAGTTCAGGTTTGGTTTTTTTTTTTTTTTTTCTAGAAGAGAGGGAAGCACTAAGTGTTTCGAGGGGGGGAAAAAAGGGTGTCCTTTTTTTTAAAGACCAAGAAGTCTATTTAATGTCTATAGAGTTCCTGGATACTTCCTAGAGTGCCTGTCAGTGCCTTACATGATCACATTTTCATCTGTTTACTTACACATCACCAGCAAACTACAGTGCAGGAGATTCCTTAGCTGATAAATCAGGCTTTTATGCTCATATCCTTCTTGCAAGAGGGCTTACTTAAAAGAAAAATAAATATTTTGTAGGTTCTTCTGTTTTTGCTGTGTGAACATAGACCAGTTACTTGTAGTTCTGATGGCTTGTTTCTGGAACCTGTTCTAGTTTTCTTGGGAAACTTATGCTCTCACTTATTTCCCCTTAAATGTCATCTATTTAAAAAAAAACTAAGGAGATGGTGTTCAAATAATTGTATCTGAGAACAGAAATCTTTGGTTTAGACAGCACAGCAGTACAGTCTGTTTCAGAAGTGTAAGCTTTCCTTTAATAAGCAGAAGTGACTTGGTGGGTTTCTCATAAGTTTAGCGAGTGGTGTAATAGCACAGAGATTGGATACATCATGGCATATTATAAAACCCAGACTAAAATCCAGAATTTTAATGCAGACAGTGAACCCAGAAGCTCACTGCTTTCAAGTCTGGAAGATGATCTGCAAAGCACATGGGACTCTGTCTGCTGTGTACATAGAACTGCTCAATATATCACCAAAACAACATCAGGCAGCTTAATTTGCTGCTATTCTTGTTCAGACAGCCTGCCTGCATCCAGATTATAAGTAGATACGTCTGTAAACATGCTGCGCTTCTTACCGATCCCTAGACTGGTTCTCAGGAGCTGTGTGGCTACAACTCATGAGCTCTAGTGGGTATGAAGGCAAGTCCACCAATTCCATGCCACCAGGTGCAGATGTGGGTTCTTGCCAGATTGTCCTTGACAGGACGAGGTTTATTGGCTCTTGTTTTATATTTTGCTTGGTTTTTTTTTTTTAAATGTGGTCATTATGTTCGCCAAGTTCCCATAGTTAGTTATTTTTATGTACCTAATTCATTCTCAATGAAACAGACCAATCCATTAAGGATTCTGTACTAAAAACTGTAGCTCATTATGTGTTCTTGTGATGTATGACATCAGTAGAATGCCACAAGTTAATTACATTCTTAATTATAGCTTTGTATTGAATTAGGGACCTATTACATAGAATAATTGAAAACCTGCTGAGATCACATCTGGTAACATCTAATTGTATCCCATGATTTTTTCCCCTAAACTTTAAATAAAAACTAGTATTTCATTTAGCATGGTTTTAATTAATTGACATGAGAAGTGTAATTAGAGCTGAGGCAACGGACCAACTATCTTAAAACAATCACTTGGAAATTAACCACACAATTAACAGTTTCCAGAGCAAGAGCTGTTTGCTGCATTTCTGGAAAAACCTGGAGCAGGCTCAACTGAAGAAAGGACTTGCTGCTCTTAGACAAGAAATATTTGAATGTTGGGAGACATTCACAGTCCTCTTTCAACCTAAGGAAACTTGATATCCTCACAGATTCAGGCACCAGAAACCTAAGAATAGCACAGGATGAGAACTGAGATCTAATGATTTTCTTGAGTAGAAGGACAGGGCATGGCTGTATTCTACCAGCGGTAGAAGAAGCTACTGGTGACTTGAAGGGCTGAGAAGTTCTTTTCCACTCCAGTGGAATTACCTGCAAAGAGCAGAAGAGTTTCTTTCACCTCAGCATCAGTGAGAGCTGGTTTCAAGTTGGACTTCAACTTTCTGCCCTTGCTTTCCAGTTCACATCTGCCTAGATAGATATGGCAGAATTTTCTGGAAGCTGCTTTGCTGTCCCCTATACTATAAAGAGCGCTATTGCAGGTAACAGGAAGAATGTCTCCTTTCTTTCTGAATGTGTTAGCCTACTCTTGCCCCTAATACCAAGACTGAGTAGTTAGCTACATTAGGCTGGACCTGGTAGTAGGAACGGTGATCAGCTAGTGGACCAACACATTGGGCACCTTTTGTCCTTTTGTTTGACAAAAAATCTTGTCTGTGGTCTTAGAACTCACTGGATTTTAAAGATGTTATCTGAGAAGGAAATGCTACTGAACAGTGTTCTCAGTGACAGGATTTCCAAGACTGACATCTAATCAGAAGATTTAGTTCTGTCCCTCTTTTTCATTTTGTAGAAGCCTTGAAAGTTGTTTGGTTCTTTGTTTTCTTTAAAAATGGAAATAATTATTATATTTTTCTATTGGTATTTTTCCACAGAGACAAAGTCTTTCATTTAAACCAACCTGGAACAAAGCCTTAATTCCAGGGTGAAGAATAATGTCCATTTACTGTTTGCAGGAAGATTGATTTGTTTCAGGACATACGCTTGTTATATTTCCTGTGTATAGCCTGAGTTGGAGGATCTGACCCTTTTCTGTTTGTCTCTAAAATTAATGTGCACATATTTAGACCTGTCTATACATAAATACGCATATGGTATGTTTATAAATGGAGAGCATATGCAAGGATAAAACTGCTGTGTGAGAGCAGGTTTAAGAGATCTCGCTGTGCTTGGACACAAGCAGAAAAACACTGGGTACATCAACTGAAAGCTGGCTGGCAGCCATAGATCGCAGAATGGAGGGAATGTTTGCCTAAAAGACTAGATTGTGTCAGGCGTGACTAAGCAGGAATTTTAGCTAAAATGTGTTAGCAAATTGAGTGCTTAGAGGAAAATGAGAACGTTCATGGGCTTATCTTTGTTCACTTGAGACTGGATTTGATTTTTTTAAATATCAAAATCAATGGAGAGGGGAAAGGAAGTTCTGCAGAGTGTTTCCTGATTTTTAGGAATGGTGATATAGGTCACTGTTGAGCATTTTGCTATGGCTGTTTGCATTCCTTCTGGAATATGCATGTCTGAATAGCCTTGTAGCTCACGGAGCAATGGGCTGTCAGTCACGTAGTAAAATACTTTAATTACCCCCATGCACTGGACAGAGCCACTGAGAAAGGGTGGGACTGGATGAAGGGAGTGCACTTCAAGCTTACTTTCTGACTATGAAAAGAATGATGAAGGATAATAATAGCCAGGACTAATGTTTTCTTTCTCCATCAATGGCACTCCTGACAGAGGTGTTGGGGTGCACGCGCCTTGCAGGTCATGCTCTCCTCTGACTCTCTAGGGATGTGGGAATGGCCACGGCAAAGTGATCGCTTCATGGAATAAGTGATCCAGCAGGTCAGATAGCATAGAGCTGAAAAGATTTCTTCCCCTTGGGGTAGGACCTTTTATGTGTTTATGACAGACTAAGGTAGTATTTTTCTTAACCTCTTTTCTTCCCTTCAAACTCTTTTCATTTCTTGTGAAGTATTTGATTTTTTTCCTTTTTTTTTTTTTTCCCCTGTATCTTGACATCCAAAATACTTTCTCTCAGGTAGAGTCTTTAGCAGCTAAATTACACTCATGTTGAATAAATGAGAACCCCTGTTGCTATTCGGTTTCTGAAAAGCTGTCTCAATAAACAGGTTGGGAACTTTGCTGAAATACATGACCCTGCCCACTCAATCTTTTATTCACGTTTTCTGTTATGGACTGCTATGGTTTTTGTTCACTACTTTTCTCATATTATCCTTGTTGGATATGTATGCAAATTGATGAACAAATCACCATATTCGTGTTTCTGTCACCTGGCTAGGCTTAGCATGTAAAACTGCTGCTCTGGCAAGGTTCTGGGAAATTCTGGAATATGGAAAACAGGGCTGCTGGAGGCTCACAAACTAGTTAAATGGTAATTCTTCTACAACTTTATTTCCCACATTCCTGGCAATATAGAGAAAAGAGGATTTAACAATGAAGCAGATATGCTGTGGTTAAGGGAAAAAGAAAAAAAAGCACTATTGGAGGTAGAAGCCATTCCCTGTCACTGAGCTGGTCCGTTCAGCCTAGCCCAGTGAACAATTTCCATTGTGTCACTGGATGGAGCTGGGAGAGAGCTGAACAACTTGTTTCTGTGTTAGGAATAGCATTGGAGTAGTATTGCAGGAGTCACTGGGGGGGAAGCAATGTCAGAAACCTTGTGCAAAACCTACATGTGGGACTTGCGTTTCCAGAAAATGCTCATCTGAAGTCACACAATTGTAGAGTTGTTGATTGTGCACAAAGCATGTGCTACAGATACAGAAAATTCAGCACTGAGGTGAAATTTACATCCCGGCTGCTTGCACAGAACTGATGTTGTGATAAGCTTTTGGGGACCAAAAAAGGGGACAAGTAGCTTAAACTGGTGAATTTAGCAAACTTAATTTTTCTTGACGAGTGATTTCTGGAGGGTTCCTGTCTCCTGAAGGCTGTAAGAGTGGGCACAGGGAATGAACTGACAGTAATGGGCAACTGCCAGTCTTCTCATCTCCCTCCAGTTTTACTTAAGCCTTCCATTTTTTCAGTGATAACAGTAAATGAAGGATGAGTTTGGACAGCAGCCAGGTGTCAGCACATGGCTGAAGGTTTTAATTCTGCTTTTAGAAACTAGATAAGTGGTGTGCTAATATAAGCACAACCTCTCTTCTCAGTTGGACAGCTTGAGAGTGAAGATGATCATGACACTGCCATGTCAGAGCGTTTTGTGTTAGAGCTTGTTAAAGCTCTAATTATTACAGCTGTCTCCATAACATGTTTTCTCAGTATTATAACATCTACTTGATTATATGCAATGACAGAGCAACTAGATAGCATTAATTCCCTGTGAAGCTTTTTGTCTCTTGATTATGAACAGTTTTTTCCGTTGTGTTCATATTCTGGCACTACTCAGGATTCATACCTGCTGTTGTCCTTTTCCATCCCCCCTCCCAGTTTTCATACTGAAACTGGGTTTCCAAGTAATCAACAGGTTATGCATTTAGCTGCTTCCTCGCTGAGATCCCCTAATTTCTTCAGATGCATTGTAGCCACAAAGTGTGCTGTAGCTTGTGCCCAGGATGAGCTGATGATGCTGTAGTATATGCTTTCTGATCTGAAGACATCAGATTTTTGTGAAGAAATTCAAACCAGAATGCCTCTGAATGCATGAATGGACTGAAATTGCTGTTTTTAACATTAACTGCAGTAGTGCTTTTAGCCTTCTTTCTTATTCTCTACAGATTTTAACCCCTTCCACTCTTTAACAAATCTCTGCTTGAATTTGTCTAATCCTCTGTGGTATAGGGGAAAGGCTGCTTTGTTTTATGGCTTCTAAATATTTTCTTTAGATGTGGGATTACTGTAAGTTGTTTTAGAGACATCAGTGAAAAGAAAGTGACCATCTTTCCTTTTGGCAGACTGCTTCTGTTATGGAACATGGGGATTTCTCCACTGTGATGTGGCCATTACAGATAAGCTAGTCATTTGACACATTTTTGGCATTGAGAAATTTTAGAATCTGGGTCTGGGTTTGCACAGGATAGAGCTGTTTTGAATGCGTCCAAAAATTAGATCTCAAAGATCTGATTGTTGCAGTGCTGGGAGGGCACTTATGAAAACATTCTGCATTTCTGACCTAGTTGATACAATACAGGACAAAGCTGTGACCATGCACTTGGAAGCGGTCTCAGTGAGTCCTTTGCTAGGCTGCTGTTTGCCAGCTGAATTTAGCACTCTCATTCCCCTGATCAATTAATAGATTTTCCTCAGATCCTCTCTTATTTTTCATTTTCCTCTCCAGCTTTGTTTCTGTGGAGGATGAAATCTATCACAGGGGCTTAGATTTATTAACTGCTGCCTGAGTTGCTTTGAGTGGTCAGGGCAGGAGGGGAACTGATTGTATCCTTAGAACTAGTTTAACAGAAAGGCTTTGGATAAATCCGTAGATTTTTAAGATGTTGGGTTGGCTTAAATGATTAATGTGAAAGCTTCAAAGACTAAATATTTAAGGCTCTATTCTGCCCTTACTTGTAACCATATATATCTCTGGATTTTCACATTTGAAAGAAAAAGTAATCCTGCATCTCTTTTGCTTCCTCCCTTTTTCTCCTCTCCCCGGATTAGACTGCACTGAGTTGGTATTCTTGCTTCCAGCAGTTGGTGAGCATCTTGGGAATACTGCCAGGTACATGGGGATGGAGGAAGGCAGTGTGCAAGGGGGAGGAGTGAATCCAAGCAGCGTGCAGCACATCATTCTCTGTTCATCACCGGTGTTTGTATGGATAGCCCTGAAGTATGAGATCCCTTCATATCTCACAGATCAGAATTGGAGCTTCATTGCTCCACTTCATCTTAGTACCCCACTCATCTCTGCTCCTCCAGCTCCATTCCTCTCCTGGCAGAATCTGTTCTCTCCTCTTCCATCTCTTTGTATGAGCTGCCATTTAAAACTCTTTATTTTTTGCTGGGGGTACCTGCAGTAGTGGTGGTAACCTCATATGCTGAGAGAGCACCTTGTTGTGGGCAGTGACCCTCTTGTAGCTTTGCATGGGGCAAGGAGAATGAAGACCAGAGAAATGAACAGGGGAGCCTGAGTCCATGCTGGGGAGGTAGCTGCTGCAGTTGAAGATCGAAATCTACATGATGCTTCAAATTAATTTGGTAGCTGCTTACAGAAATTTATGTATAGATGAGTAGCTTTCTTGGTTGCATGTGGCACGTAACTGTGGGGAATGGGAATTTTATCTTTGTCCACCTCCTGCTGATTCTCAAACCAGGCTTCTACTCGCTTGTGTCCACATTCTTGATCATCTGCCAGTTCCTCTTAATTCTTGCCATTTCTTTGGGCTAGCTTGCAGTACCAGTGTACCTGGTATAAAGGTATCACAGTTCTTGGTAAAAGACTGTTTCAGCACTGTGTCTTTAAAAATGGCTGCTGAAAGCTATTCTTGTCACGATCCCATTTGCCATCTTTAACAGTGGTGTAACTAGGAACTATTCAGTCAAGGTGAGAAGCTTGCTCAGCCTGGGATTTCCTTTTTACAGTCCTAGGTGTAATGCATCTGTTAGTGAAGTCTCAATTCTGTGTGGGAAGGACTGACTTGGTCTACTCTGTTCCCGTGGAGTATTCCGTTAGTGAGTGCTTTTCACAGTTACACATGTACCTAAGCTGTGGGTTTCATCTATGCTAAGTGGATTCTAGTTATTCCCCTGACCTTCAACTCCTCCTTCAGAAGTTTGTGCATCAAGGAATGTGCTTTGATGCAGTTCTAAGGAAAGTCTATATTCTTTGCTTTTCAATACCTTCATGCAGCAACTAGACAGCTTGCCAGCATGACTGGACTGGATAACACAGTTGGCAAATCCTGTATGCCCCAGACATGTCAGTCCTTGTCAGTGAAGACTGATCAACAGATGTATTTTTCTTACTGGCTCTTCCACCTGGTGACTCAGGAGGGTGAGGAGGCTGGGTGAATTGCTTCAGACTAATTACATTAACAGTAGCCAAACAGTACAGCCTTTTGCCTCCCAGCCAGCCCTTCCTGATGGGTGTTTCCATGCCACGTGAGCCCGGGCTTTGTATTTTGTTTGAAAGTGTGATCTAGAGGGATGCTGAGTATCCGCCTCTCACCAAATTGCCAAGAACAGAAAGCCCTTAAAAGAGCACTCCTGGAACTGTTCAGAAGGGGTCTTTGCTGGCCATGCTCAGGAGTTGGTGTAGAGATGCTTTCATTGCTCATCGAGTGTTCAGGTACATTCAGCTGTGGGACTGATGTATGGTGTGACATTGCCAGATACACAATGTTGTCTGAGGGGATTCTCTCAAATGTCACTTGCAAGAAAATTTATCTAATAACTGCAGTTCTGAGACAGGATATAAGCTGAGCATCTGATTTGTGATGTGTTTTGTTATGACCTCTGTCCAGCCACAGCAGGCAAACAAGGGCATTAGTGTGCAGTGGATAAAGGAGTATGTTGATTGAAGATGTGAAGGGAGTTCTGCCTCTGAAAAGCCTAGAGGACTTTTTATAGTAGCTTTGAAGGGCACAGCATTTACTGTGGTGATTCACTACTTCTGCCAATTTGTAGTTGAAAGTTGGGCTCTCTTCATTCAGATGGATTGATGCTTCTGAAGAAAGAAAATTTAAGGTTTTTTTAATCTTTTTTTTTTCTTAAGAGCATTGCATTTTTCCCAACTGTGCAGAAAGTGAATCTGATTGCTTTCAGTTGTTCCTTTGTGGAATTCATTTATGTTCCCTCACAGTAACTGACGAAGTGGCTGACTTTTTCATTATACTTTTGTTAGTACAGATTGACATATAAGGTCCCTCTTGATCTTTTATGAAGTGGAATCATGTTATTCAGGAGAAGGGGGGGAAGAGGGCAAATCTTTTAAGACTTCTCCCTCCCTCGCCCAAGTGAATTTTTTATCATTCTTGTGCAATTAAATATTTGCTACTGCTTAATAAAAGAGCTTGGAATATATTACCAAGCTGGTAAATGGCAGAGTTTGAAGCTGTTAATAAGTCTGTAGAGCTTTGGATTTGATACTGAAGGGCAGTGAGCTCTGAGGGGGGCCTGACCTTAGGAATCCACATCCAGAGAGGGTCAGAATGGTACTTGGGCCTATGGGTGAGAGGCGATATCCGAGTGATGCTTTGGAGTGAGATTTTATGATAATCTGGCTGTTTCCCACCTGGTACTTGAAAATAAAGTAAAACCTAAACTGAAAATTGAGTGAGCGTGCTTTTAAGTCTTGCATTGGAGTGGGCAAATTTGCCAGAGAAGTCATAATTTTCTTCCTTTTGTAAGAGGATGAGGCTTCCTTTTCCTTTTGCTGTAATCAAGACACATTGTCAGAGAAACCAGTACGTTAATTTAGCTGTTTACTTTGGCATTTTTGAATGCTAAAAATACATACTTAAGCTGTGTTCCTGACTTTTTCCCTTTTTTGCTTGTCTTTCTGCAGAAATTTCTTGCTGTGTATGTATATAGTGTGTGTATTCAAAACATATATGTGCAAATATATATGTAAAAATATTTTGGTGAACTGCTTCTATGTCTGACTTACATTTGGCATGCAGGAGTTTGTATGTTGAAAGGTGGAGGGGATGTTACTTCAGGCTTGTTTGCTTAACGATGCACTGGTTTGTAACCAGTAGGGATGAGGAACTGGAAGGCTGCTTTTAAACTCCATGACAGATTGCCAGGGGAACGAGGGCTCTAAAGCCTTTCATTTGCCTGTCCTGTGGGGAGAGGCAGCCATCCATCCAGCTGAATCAGCTAGAGCAATAAGGCAGGAGAAGCCTTCCAGCTAGCCAGCCATTTAGAAAATGTGCTAGCTGCTTCTGGGGATTAATTTAGTTAATCAGATTAGTTTAGCAAGTGTCAAGAAGAGAACTGACCAAGTGGCCACTAGATGAAGCAGCCTGTGTGAAAGAGAAACCATCAGTGACAACAAGTATGATAACTGATGTTTTTCATGATAAACATGTATCGGTGTATTTCTTTACTCCAGTGCAGTTATGCCTTTGTGTTAATATCTGTACCTGGATCAGTTTGGAAGGGTTAAGAGTTATATTAATATTGAGTCCACTTCTTCCCAGCTCCTCCCACATTGCTTCCTTTCATAGTGTTTTCTGTACTGTTAACCATCCCTCATCCATTACCCCCTTCTCACCTTCTTTAAAGGCTCATGAGCTTGGAGAAAAACTCCTGATACTTTCCTGTGTGAATCTTGGAAGCACCTGTATCTGAATCCCTTATCACTTCTTTTCATCCTGCTTTTGTCAGTGAGGACCCAGGCCAGCTCATATCACAGTCAATGAGGAGCAAGGAGATGGGTGAGAATTTGGAAGCGAAGGAGAGTGGCACTCAGATATGGGCCTATGAGCTCCCTGAAATTGAATGGCAAAACCTGGGTTCCTAGCAGCATCAAAAACATGATTTATTTATTTTCAGAAGGAAGTGGAGAACAAGACAAACGAGATGCTGCTTCGTTTATCTGTATCTTCTGTAAAACCTTGTGTATAATTAAAATGCCACGAAAGTTTAGCTGGAGGAAAAAATATATCATCTCTGTAAATGTTGAAGGAGCCCTTTGACTTATACCAATTGAGAATCTGATGTTACATAAAAAACTTAATAAGGAAGATGCTTAAAAGCTGGGTATTTTTAATGCATTTTTTTAGTAGAAGAAGCCTTTTTTTATTGCTGGTATTTAAATATTGTAATCAGCTATAAATAGTGGTTAAGAAAATGGAGACATTCCTACAGTTACATTTTCCACTCGTGGTGACTTGAACCTATTTTCAGTAAACACTCTTTAAATGCATCCTAACTTGCTAAATGAGATTGCAGTGTTCTTCATTACCCTGAATAGCGTATTTTACCATGAGAGTTTCAGTAGAAATCAATTATTTTGAAAGTGTTTTATTAATACTGAGGAAGCTCCCCTTTTCCCCCAGGATCTTTGGGCTGCTTTACTTTGAAACATTTACTTATTTTGCAACATCTTCATTACTTTCATTCTGTAGGAGACTAATTGCGTGAGCTCACAGATTTTGTGTTTTGAGGAATTAGCCATTAAATAGCAATGACTTAAAATCTTCTTTGATTGATTACATGTAACTGTCTGAATTGCAACAGTAATTCAATGTAACAGTCATTGCTTATGAGGTGGAAAGCAATTTATCCTGCTAATAAAACATCATTGTACACTTGCTAAGAGGAAATATTAAAGTAATTCTTGTTACTGTGTGTTTTTATTCTAGTTCTGTTCAAATTTCTGCTATACTATAAAAAATATTCAATCACATCTTTTCATGAAGATGACTTTGAAATCCTTTGCAGTGGAAAAAATCAAGACCAACAACTGCCAAACAGAAGGTGTATTCTGTGAATGTAAATAGGTTCTGCACCATAATTAGTGATTTTCTAGGGCTGGACTGGAGGCCCTGTATTTTCATGGGAAAATCCGTTTGATGTGTACCATCCCTAATTTCTGCAGTACTGAATAACCAGGCTCTAATTCTGTTGTAATGAACCATGTGTTAATGCTACAGCCTTCTGTCCAGCCAGAAGCCAAAACACCATGTCTGACTTTGTAATGAATCTTGCAGTCATCTTGTTGACTCCATGGGTAGGCTTTCGTTCCAAATCTGTCCTCAAATATTGCTAGTTTTCATTGAAATGTACAATGCATCCTACATTTGTGCTTGGGTTTATTCAATTTGCTGAATTTCCTAGAAAGCATGAATACTTCATACCCTTTAGGGAAATTTTTTTTGTTTCCTTCTTAGTTTTGGAACAGTGGGATTTAAAACAGTGAAACTGACTAGAGCTGTTTATTTTTTACAATTTAATTTGCTTTTGAATTTTTTTGAGCTATGAGTCACACACAGAACTAGCACAGAGATGAGGTTTTGCTGTGTATCTCTCAGTAGAAAGGTTTAGTCTTGCAGCCACCGGTCTCTTGGTGGGTCATTTAATAATGAACACTTGTTTCTGTTCTGGTCATCAGTTTTGCATGTGTTTTTTTTTTTCCTCAAATTGATTTATTTTCTGCTACCAAGTTGGTTGATTTTTGGTTTTATTTTTGCTTTAGTTTAAAATTTTCAAGCAGAACAGAGTTTTGCATGGGCACAGTTAGACCCAAGAAGATACTGAGTTCAGACACTGTTTGGTATTGAGAGTGACTTATTCAAATCCTAATCTAATGCATAGAGCCTAAAGCAGATGGAATCCCTCCTCCCCTTTGTGAGAAGCATGTGAGACCAATTCTGTTGCATTTACATGCTGCACTGAGTCCTGCAATGGCCAGAGCAATGTTCTTCGAGCACGTTGCTTCAATCGGCAGGTCTGCACACTGTATTTAGGTGGAGCGGTGGCTCTGTTGTGGTCCTGCTGAGACAGATGACCATCCTTGTGGCTGGGAAAACCCTGTCATGTGCCCACATCCCGAGCTTTTTGGGAATGGACGTTACAGATTACAAACCAATGCAAAGATTGTATCAGTTGTGCAGAAGTGTTAGTGGTGGCTCACACAGGATGTAGATAAAGAACATGTGAGTGTAAATGAATGTCTATGTAAATATTGGTCTATGAGGTAGGTTTCTTCCGAGTTTTGTTGATTTTCAGGCATGTGTATAGCACCCTTGGTTTACATATAGAGAGTCTAACCCAATTCAAGTGAGCACTTGTATTCTTTGTCCGCACAGCTTCTTGCCATTAGCATACTTGTTACTCCTGAGAGTATGTGTTCATTCATTGCATCTCAGTGTGGCAGTCAAAGAATTAATTACTCTGAGAAGGGACAGGCCTCTTCTAAAGAGTTTCACAACTTCAGCTTTTAATGGATCTCTCTCCCCTGCTGAGGCTGCACTGCAGCTTGTCAAAGCATTCGCGGTGGCTCCACGGGTCAGCGGTTCCCAATGGAGGGACAGTGTTAGAGGAACCAGGACACTGGTTCCTAAGGCTGATTTACTTGGAGTTGGGGGGAGTGAGGGAACAGGGAGAAGGGAAATTGCAAGCCCTTGAGTCACTGTTCACAGGAAACAGATTTTGAAATTCTCATTAGAAAAAAATAAAAGTAGTACTTTATTTAAGTACATGTTACTTGCACGCTCAAGCACTAACCTCACTGGTTGCTTCTGAAAGGGATTGCCTAAATGGCCTGCCTGCAATGCTGCTGGATGTTTGTTTCATTATCTAATGTCACTTATTGATTTTCATTAAAAACATGTCAGCATTGATTTTTCTAAAGCACCCTCGGAAATGC
The DNA here is from genome assembly GCF_000699245.1 of Pterocles gutturalis. Lineage (NCBI taxonomy): Eukaryota > Metazoa > Chordata > Aves > Pterocliformes > Pteroclidae > Pterocles > Pterocles gutturalis. The sequence continues at coordinate 29,806 of NW_010109847.1, forward strand.
ATTCTGACCCTTTTTTATGTTGAATCCACTGCAGAGTCTCCCACTGAATCGGTCTAAAGCAGGATTATTTTCTGACTAAGAAATGTTGATTAAATATTTTGATGTATGAGGGGTTAAGACTGCTTTAAGAACAAAGCATGCCACGGGGAAATGAACTGAGACAAGGGCAAAGCTGAAAGGGAGGATGCTATAAAACAGGCACTTTGTCCATTCATGCATTGTTATTTAAAGTTAGTGATGTAAATCAGCTGAGGATCTCTTCCTCTGTATTAGCGTCAGTTCACACACCAGATTGTATCAGCATGATGCTGATATGAGAAAAAATATTATTTTTAAACATAGTTAAATCTGAGTACAGGCAAGTGTTTTTTTTTTCTTCCCTTACCTCATTACCGTGAGTTTTCAGGGAGCCTGGCGTATCCCTCAAGTTTTAAAAAGCGGACAATCGCAGAACTTAAATTGATCAGCTGTTTTTCATATGCCTGTGTTATTTTCTTGCTCTCCTCATTATGTGTCTCATTATGCTTATGTTTATATATGAAAAATCAGTTATTAGACTCATATGGTGATGTGCAATGGCATGTGAATGATGTTCTGTGGACCTTCAGAGTAACTCTAGGATGGCAGGACACAGAGCTCGCTGCTCTGAGACTTGTGCTTATATTCCTGTGTTCGTTAACACTGGGGCTTCACAGAATTGACACAAGGCTGAAGTTCAGTGACTCGAAAGCTCTGGTACTGGTAAACTGGCTGTTGAATTTGAAGCTGTGGCCTGATTTGGGTAGCAGTGGGCCACAGAAATCCAAATTCATGACTGAGAACAGGAAAACGTTTTTAAAGCTGACTTAGTATGCATCTCTTTCTAAAGGTGCACAAGCTGGTTTCCCTATAATTTTGAATTCCCCCCACCCCCATGTGTATTTTTATTTGGTTTTCCTCTAGATTCCTGGACTTGGTGGCAGAAAACATTGTTGTAGATTTCTGTACAGGGGATTCAAGTGTCTTGGAGAAAAACATTCTTCATTCATTAGCTAAATATTAGCCTTGTTTGCCTGGCTTGGGTCCCAAGATTTATGAAAAGAAATTTAGCATCCAGTTGTGGGTAAAAATTAATTTGAAGTGTGTATCTACTATTGCATCTCTTACATTTTGCACGGCAAGTGATTCATGTGTTACTTGAATACTAGTAATGTGGCGAAATGCGGTAAGGTAGAGCAGCATGCAGTCCTAGCTGATGGAAACAACTCTTGTGTTGCTGGAATATAAACCTTCCTTCTGCCTAGTCAGCAAAGTGCTTCAAACTTGAGGGAAGAAAAATTATCATAGATAGAAGGGAACATTCAGAAACTCAGTATGGATGAACAGCTCAGTGCAGGGAAGTCTCCAACTCCATGAGATTTTTGCCCTGTCCTTTATGAGGACAGTGTGTGGGAGGGGAAGTACGATTAGAGCCTCTTGGTGAAGGGTATTTTTGTGCTTTTCAAAATAACACTGACCAGGTATGGCTTATGTCATCTACGTTACAGAGCCGTAGAGCATAAAGCTCATGCCTCTCCTTCTGGGAGTGTGACAGACAGTTGTGCCACAGTGTCTGTTGCAGTAGTTGACCTTTTGATCACAGATACATATATCCCAAAGGGAAAAATCTTGGAGTGCCTCTCCACGTGCACCTCGGTGGATGGCTCTAAAACCTCTCTGAACTGAGATCATGTGTAACTTGTCTTTTCTCCCTGTTCTCTCTGTGCACTGTATTTTTTTTTCTCCCATTGCCTCTTTCTTCACTGCATGTTCTTAAGCTGTCTGCCTTTTTTTTTTGTTCCTTTTTTCGTCTGCATTCATTATATTCATTGTACTCTTACTGCTATTACTGCTTACTGTTCTGCAGCACAGTAGACTTTCAGGCTAGACATCCTTCCAAATGCTTGCTGGATTCCCTAAGGGTTTCAGAAAGCATCTGTGTGAGTGGGATCAGCTGATACACACAGCACTGCTCAAACCCCACTTACATCCTCCACCTCTGGCAGGTATGCAGGTCTCTAACAGCAGCCAGACTGCTGCAGCTCCTCTGCATAATATAAAAACTACCTTCTACAGCAGCACCAACTCCTTATCTCTTCAGGGTTCAGCCTTCCTGTAAGCTTAGCTATTGTTACACAAAGCTGGGATAGGGGAACAGATGAGTGGTCCATCAAATACGGTGTCCAAGCTCTGGAGGTGGCCTTTTTCAAAAGCCTCAGAGGAATGCAGAAGAAACCCCCTAACGTGCCTAGCCCATTGTGCAACCCTATATGATCCGTCTGGAGGGAGGGGACTGGATTTCTTCCTGACCCCCACCTGTCAGTCAGCTTAGCCCTGAAGGATAAGCTGATCTTTTGAAGTCAAGGCTTAAAATTGTTGAGACTGGAGGGCATATCTAAGAGGTTACTGGGTTAGCAAGGAAAAGCAATGGTACTGTGTATGGTATCAGCTTTGCTTTGATCTGATGTTGTAGTGTGGTGCACACACACACAGAGAGGTGGATTTAATAGCTGCTGTTTAATGCTTACCTACGCTGCCTGTACTGCTAAATCAGAACCGGAGGGTGTCTGTGGTACAGTCCTCTCCTTGAGCGGACAGATCAGAGCTTTTTCCAGAGGTGGTGACTAATGAAGCAGTTTTTTTTACTGATAAAACAATGAAGGAGCAAGGCATGAACTTTTACTTTCCCTATAAGTGTATGGATGCGTGTATATCTATATGTGTGTGAAAAATGCTGTGAGTCTGCCCTGATTTGGAGATTCCAGAGCTATTGAAATAGAAATAATAAAAGCAGAAACTGGCACAAACCTACCCAGAACAATGCACTGAAAATATGAAGGGGAAACACCTTTTTTTTTTTTTTTTTTTCACCCCTCAAACAACCCTACCATAAATTGTTATCCTCGTTTGGTTTTAGTGCTGTTGTAAAAAGCTCAGGCCTGCTTTAAAAACCTGAAACTTTCTCTTACAATGGCCAGGGCTGAGCTTTGAGACACTGCCACAACTCATTGTCTGGGGAAGAACCCTTGCTGGGAAGGCTGTGATTTATATCAGCCTGCCTGTCATGGGATGAAAGGAATGCCCAGTTTTTCATTTTGATCAAATGTTAGGTTTGAAAACCACCCACTGCTGTAAACTCAGTTGGAGTGGAGAGATGAGATGGAGTACATTGCATGCTTTGTTGCTGAGATAGTGTTTTAAGGCTGCCTGAATCTGTTTCCCATTGCTGAGTGCAGGGAGGAAAGATGTGGATTTAAAAAAGGGAAAACTAAACTGTACTTTTTCTGCTTTCAGTTAAATAGAGAATGGGGTGCGGGCAGTTGAAGAATATGTAGTCTCTTCAGTAGAAACACTAAAGAAGGCAGAATCTTTGGTGTAATTCCTTTGGAGCCTGAGTAGATGAACCTGTAGAGAAGAGGGGGTAGAATTTTCCAAGGGAACTTGCAGAGATAATCACCTAGCTCCTACTGAACGATGGTGGACCTGCCCTTATGCCTACAACTTGGGCTGGGGGGGGAATACAAGAACAATTTTGTTCTGTAATTGGATTTATTTTCTTTCATCAGATTTCTTCAGATCTCCCCATCCCCTCATTTTTTTTCTGTTCTGTTTAGCAGCTTTCACATGGACTTTCCTTTCTGAAAGGATGGATGCTGATACAGTTTTAGAACCACAATATTCTTTCTATTTAAAACGCACAATAGTTTCTGTGGCTTTTTCTTCTCTTGACTCTGTTGGCAACAGCACATAGAACTTTGCCTGGTTTTGAGTTTCATTACACATTTCCAAGTTGGACTACCCTTAAGATATAAAAGCATCTGATCTGAGTTTGTGGCTTTGAATTTAAATGACATTCCATTTCTGATCTTTCTTAGGTTCTCATTTTGGCTGAGTTTCATGATGTAGAATAACATTTTTACCTCATTAATACTACTTGTGTTTACTTTGTCCTAAAATGAGTAATTAAAAAATAGAATCTGAGACTCTAATTACAATGTCTGGAGCAGTCCTTCCTAAGATTATATTAAATAAAAACTATAATAAGTACCTATGGAATCGTGTTAAGAACATAAAGTCTGTGCTGTAGACTTCAGATAGTCTATATGTTGACAACAAGCAACTTTTCTGAGCAAGGGTTCACTACTATGAGTAAGAAAAACTTTGTCTCTTACAAATGTCATACCAGCAGACGTAGGTAAATGTAAAATTAGAAGATGTAGATAATTCCCCTGCTCTGCCACCACAAGCTGTGTAACCTTGGGCAAATCATGTCTGCGTTCACCTGATACAAGAAGGGATAATGTAGTCTCATGGGGTGCTTTGAAACTAAGCACGTTCAAGCTTAAAATATTATGGTGACAGTGGCAAAAAAAATATCCAGTGTACTTTAGACAGTATATTTGATCAGTCCTTTGGGTCAGAGCAGATTTAAAGGCCATCTGTGGTATGACTCTACTGCCTTACATAAACCAGAATCAAACGTGATTCATGTATTTCTGTGGTCTGACCCCTTTGAATTCTCTGGTCATATGATTTTTATGTGCCTGTCTAAATAAAACAAAACACTGTCAACAGCTGACCAGAAGACTTCTGGCTTGCAGTTTTTATCACAATTTTGGGGGCATGAGTATCAAACTGAAATGGGCCTTTAAATGACAATATACAACATCTCTGAATATTTTTAAGGCAGTTAATGTGGGTGTTAGAAAGTAAATGCTTTTTTTCTCCATTAAATAATCCACTCTAATGATAGAACTGCTGAACTAGAACTCTAGTTATTATTTTATGAATACATTTTGAAAACCTTGTTTTTCTATCTTTTTTTTTTCTTGTCCATAGATCATACCTTTATTGTTTTTATATTTCCAGATATAAGTTGGGAGCTATCCTGTGGCTACATAATACTGGTCCCAGGTGGGAATGACCAAAAGGTCTGACTGATTGGAGTTACCTAACAGTGCTCTGTAAATGGTTTGCAAATGTAGAAAGAAATCCAAGGTTCGTTTCACCAGGGCATGAAAGGCTGAGGTTTTGAACATCATGCTACTACTAATTCCTGGCTGGAATGTGTTAACTGCTGCCATTATTGTTAGAAATGACAAACATCAGGTAACATTGCACTGTGGAGCTGGAAAGGATTCTCAGGCTTCCCTTACAGCTCTCTTCTTGAAATCTACATCCTGTATTTTTCCTCAAGAGGATTAGGTCTGGATTTCTTGCTTTTTGATATTAACTTTGTGCTTGTTCTGTTTAACATATGACTTATGAATGGGCAGACTAATAAGTGACAGTGTCCTGGTGGCTTTTTTTTTGAGTGTTTTTGTTAGAGGTGTGGTTTTAGGATAACATTTGGTTCTTTGCTATTATTTCCATGGTGTGCCTGCATGTCTGGTGTCAAAGCAGGGTTGCACTGTGACAGGTATCCACATTATCTGTCTGAAACTGTATTGCAGATAAGGATTTTAGAGTTTGAATTTATAGCCTTTTAATTTTAACAGCTGTTCAGAAAACACCATAAGGTGTCTGTCAGTGAGAATTCTCTTGCTTGTAAGAGCAAAGGCCCCGTAAGTATGGGCTGAAGTGCATTTCTGAGTAGGAGTCCTGTTAGAACTGTCTCCCCGGCTTCTGTAAGAAAAGTTTGCACAGCGCATCTTGGTGTACCATCAGTAAGATCTTTCCTATTTTGATAAGAGGAGATGATCAAATGAAAAAAAAAATAGTTCATTTACAATACTCTTTGTTAAGTAAAATGAATTGGAAACTTGGTTTTGCATTTTATTCTGTATTCATACTTGCTGCATTTCTACCACATAGATCAATCATCTTCATGTATAATATCATTTGTTTCATTTGGGGGCTTTGTAAGAGGCGTAAAACTATATTCACAGCAAAAACTGAAAAAAGGAAAAATCTTTCAATTGATGGAATATTTATTACAATCTTAAAACTGAATTATTGCTTACTATTAATACACCTACTTAGATATCTGATTCCTTAATACTAGGTTAAAATGTTAATGATAACTGTAGCAGGATAGGTGGGTACTTGTGAACTGTAGAAACAGAACATCTGAACTTATTACTGTTATCTTCAACTAAATAGGGGGTGTAAATTAGAGTCCTTTGAACCACTCCAGTTGGGCCCTGGAAGTTTGGGGATATCAGTATTTCATAGAAATACTTATGCCACAGTCCTCTGATAGATATTTGAAAACAGCTGGAGGGGTCAGCTCTGATCTCTCTTGTGAAACTGGAATTTGTTCAGAAAAGTTCTTATCTGTGATGGTCCCTCCCACACTAAGTTTTGTTGCACACATTTTACAGAGCAGAAAAGGAGTGCTTCTGAAAGCTGTCTTAAAAATGCAGACTCTGAAGAGATTTGGGGAAAGAGGGCAAATTCTTTTAAATCCCCATTTGTACAAATAATCCACAGATTAAGGATTTCAGACCAGAAAGAGGGGCTGACGTCTGAAATGTATGCCCCCCGTGTGGGATTCATACAGAGCAGCTAAACAAAATGCTTCATTTAAAAAAGCCACTGCACAGCATCCTTCTCTGTTCTCAGGGAGATGATGATGATGAAGAAGAAAGATGATGATTTTGCAGCTGATTAATCACTGGGAAACAGTAATCACTAGTGGTGTGTTTTGGATCATTATTCAAGGACTTTCAGGCAGAAATAAACTGAAGAACTACAACAGTAGCTTTCTCTAATTATGTTTCTGTGCTTAGCCCTACTTCATGTATTGAGCAAACCATTTCTCTTCTTCCAATTTATCCTCAATGATCTCTGGGGCACAGATTCAAAACATCCTGCAGAGTTTATTCTAGAAGCTGACTTGATGAGAGCATATTTACGTCTCTAAAAAAGACCATTTATTATGGAATTAATTCAGACTCTAAATTCATAGCTATGGTTTTATAGCATACTTAAATGTATATACCTGCTTGAAAAATATTTTGAGATCTTTACAGTGTGTAAATTGGCACAGCCTCTCTGGAGCTGAAAGAAACTGAGCTGATTTACACCCGCTGAAATTTGGACCCCTTTGATTTTTCTTTTCTCTGCCATGTGTATAATGCACTGAGAAAGAAGACAACCCTCTTTAATCTGTGGAGACTTTAGACACTAATCAAACACTAAAGAGGCACCATGCTGAGGCTGAGAGCTAAAATCCAAAGGATGAAATCAAGTAATTGCTTTATCTCTTTCTTTTCAGACATCTAGAGAGATGCTTAAAGGCAAACCTAAAAGTAAATGAATGAATCTAGCCAAGTGGATTTAGCTGCAGATGGATGTATTAAACTTCCACTGAAAGTAGCAGCAAAGCCGTGACATTTAGTACAGCTTACAAAGGCTAACACTAGGCAACGCCAGCATTTGGGCATCAGTGTGGTTCTCTGACTTGGTACATCCTGTAAGCACCCACATCAAGGGAAAATGCACTTAATTTATTAAAAGAGGTTTGTGGTTTTTTGTTAAAAGTAATTTATAATAAAAAACCTACCTTTAATATTAAGTTTGTTCAGCAGTTAACTATCTTCATGTCTAGAATTTCTCTGAAATTCCTATATTTGCCCAGACCCTAAATAATTGCAGCAGTCATTTAATGACTTTCCTAGATTAGGAACAAAAATGCAAGTTTTTACCAGACTTGAGTATACAGGCTGTTTCCAAGAAAAGAAGTTTCAGGCTTGGATTTTATGTCTGGGCAAAGAATTTGCTGTATTTTTGAGCTCACTTTGTCTAAACTGGTAAATTAATAGTGATATAGCAAAATCAAGTACAGTTAGATTTTAAAAAATCCTGTCTGTACTTCACATTCTTTATTTATAGTGAGGAGACTCCTTGCATCATGTCAGTTGCTTGTTCAGTATGTGGAAAAATTGACATCAACTTCTAACTGCAAAATAGGGAGTTTACACCACAGACTGAATTTGGCTTAAACCCCAGAGGCTAGATTTTCAAAAGAGCTTTGCCCTCAAGTAAGTATGGAAAGAAATTACCAAATTTCCAGAGCCCTGTAAGTTGAGTTTCAGAATTACTGCCTGTGGGAGCTGGGTGCTACCAGACTCCAAGTGTAATAATGAAAGCTAATGCCTGTAAGATTGCACCCTAGATGTGTTGTAACTTTAATTTTGGTCCCTGAGAAGGGCAATTAGCTCATACAGACCTCATGACAGCTCATCTGCACTGTAATTAGCTGGGGATGCAATCATATTTAGTCCAGGAGCCATCCTGAAATGCCACTCACATTTCACTTTAAGTGTTGTGTGTCAAAGACACCATCACCCAGGAATGAACTGCTGTGATTAAATTTCATAAACAATCATTTGAAATAAAGAGTTGTCACAGGAGTAGACTTAAGCCGCATTTTAATGTGGTATCAAAGGCACCGTTGTGCAGTGGACAGAATTACCAAACTCCCCTCCAGACAGAAAGGAAAGGTCACCAGACCTTGGTTGCACTCACCTGCGTGGCCAGGTATTACCTGTGCATGATTTATCTCTTCCGTCTGCAAGTTAGAGGGATGTCATTTGTGAGATCATAAGGCAGCCAGACCTCTCCTGACATCTGCCCTGGAAACGTGTAAAGTATGTGTATCCATTCTGGCTGGTCGGTAGGAGCTATTTCTGTTACTGAATTGATTCTCAACAATAAAGAAATGTGGCAGCAGAACAGTAATAAATTCAGAACAAGGAATGTCATGCCCAAAGAGAAAGAATATTTAAATTTTTTTTTCAGTATCCGCTTTTTAAATTATATAACCTAAGGGCACTTATATTGTGTGCTTCTCTGACTTGACTAGGAGATCCGAGTGCTAGAAACATTCACTGACTGATTTTAGAGACTGAATCTGCATTTAGCTTTTCCCTGTTCAGCAATCAGTGGTTACAGCAGTCAGCCAGCCCATGGGCAGTCTGTACGGATGCTGCCGCTCGTTTCAGAAGTGAGGGCTGGAGAGCTTTGAGTAACGGTGGGAACTTTTGAGTTGCTTTGTGAGGAAATCAAATGATACCTGGTCAGTGCAGAGAAGCAGCCAAAATGCAATAGCTAGAAGCAGTAGTCATTGTGTGTCAGATGCTCCAGTCACTTAATCATCTTCGTGGCCCTTTGCTGGTCTCGTGGCAGTGTGTCGATGTCTGTCTTCATGTTGGCAAATGGAGGCCTGTGGCCCCCCCAGCAGATTGTCTCCGACTCCACTGGGTGCTCCTGGGTGGTCTGGCCCAGCCAGCTCCGATGCTTCGCTGGACACACACCCCAGCACCTCTCCTGCTGCCAAAGCACTGAACCTGTTTGTGGTTGAGGAACAGCAGGTGAAGAGACCTTCCACCTGGTGCCAGAGGTCCCAGCCTTCGCTATCCTGGACGTCTCCACTTCCCAACCCAATGGGCACATACTCTGCCTGCTCCTCCTTCTGTACAGTTCTTTCCTTCATTGCAGCAGCATCAGCAGAAATTTAAAAGTTGCGACCCTTGCAGAGCTGAGATACGTAACTGTACCTCCAAAAAGCTATCGCCTTGCTAGAAGTATAGATGAGAAGTAAATCAGGTTGGTTGTTCAGCAGCTGTGTTGGTTAAGTGTATAGGGAATCGTGGTATTTTAGGATTCATGTTTGGGTGATTCAGATCAGTCACAGAATGAAAAATGCAAATGGTCTGGGGAATTCGCAGTTCACTTGTGGTTTTAACACGTGTGAATCATGTAATCAGGGAAGTGAAATGACACTGTTTGACCTGTGCCTACTCAGTGTAGTATGAATTACAAACATTCGCAGTTGATGCCTACTGGCAGGATTATTCTCTACAGAAATATATAAATAGTTTCTAATATTAATAAATATTCAATTCTTTGGGAATATAATAGTAATTCTTAACAAAACTGGTACCATACTTCTTAACTATCCAGTCACTTTTACAATTACTAAACACAAACTTCTCTAATTCTCCAGTCAATTTAGTAAAAATACTTCTCTCGGACTGCAGTAAGACTCTGTCAGTCTAAATGACAATGAGTATGATACCTTGGACCAAGCTAATGAGTTCTAAGAGGAGCTGGCAACGCCATCTAGAGTTGAGGCTGCCTGGTGTTTCTTATTATTGGGCTTTTTTTCTGTTGTCTATGATTACATCATAATTGGAAATTGAAATTTTCTGGACCAGTTTTCTGTCTTTAGCTGAATTTTTACATTTTGAAAAGTGGACACTATTCAGTTGAGGGAGAAACTAGAGGAAAACTGTTTAGTCTGATAACCTTTTATTCATATCTCTTCATGAAAACTCTTCAAAGCCTTTGATCTGAAGAGAAAGGACTTTAAAAGTGGTGGGAAGGTTTATTTTCTTGCCATTTTGTGCAATGAACATGGGTACTGGGAAGATGCTGGGTAGTCATGTAATCTGGATTTACATGAGGAAATTATGATTGCACGTAAATCAAACTCTTGCACTTCCTAATTTGTCAGTCTTGTCACTACTTTCCTTATAATAATTTTGGCATAGTTTTTATGTGGTTTTGGATATGCATTCACTGTTATGTTCTATAGCATGTGTGCAACCATATCAAAAACTATAATTTCATTTTTATGTGGGTCATACCTGTTATGTTTGTTCAGGTGTGATGAGGTTCTCAATGGTTTCTAATATTTTCTTTTGGTTTTCTAGAGCAAATCTAGAGGTTCCTAAACCATGGTAGGAATAATTTTATTTACAAAAAAAAAAGGGGGCAAAACTCCATTGTGAACACTCTGACTGTAAATACATTGTCTGGCTCTTAAAAATCTGTAGAGACTAGTTTTTCTGTTTGAATTTAGTGTATACAAATAACTAAAAATAAGCAGTAAAATCAGTGATTTTATGCTCTCTTCCTTCTAATCATTAGATCATCCTTGAGTTCAAAGGGATTTCTTTCTACCCTCAGGATATTTTTTTTCTCTAGATCCCCTGAGCATGTCTTACTGAAGCAAGAGGCCATTGTATTTTCTGGGATCACTTAAAAATTTCAAGGCAAACGCTTTGCCATTTAAAAAAAAACCAAATTCATTAATGATGGGAGGGAACTATCAGCGCAAGCAGTGAATATACCAGGACAGTCTGCGCCTCCCGCTGCACTTCAGAGACCTTGGTTCATTTCCAATAACACTGAAGTCTTAACCACTGCAATTACCACTGAACCTTCAGATTCCTAGCAACTAGCAAATGAACAGAGCAAGCAGTTATCTGAGTAACTAGGGAATTTAACACCAGAACAGCCTTCTGTTTCACTGGCACATTAATGTGCAGTGGTTACATACCCAGAAGACAGAATTTAGCTACGTTTCTGGTGGGGACAAGAATTAAAGCAGCAATAATCTCATGTCTTTAAAGGAAGAAATGGGAGAATTCTATAAATAGTTGGGATGATAGGATTTAGATTTTAAGTCTGGCTGGTACCTTCCCTGTGGTTTAAAACTACCTAGAGGTGTTCTTGTGATACATGTTAAATTAAGTTCTTTTGATATGTATTAATATATTTGTCTTTTGCATAACAGAAGAACTGCTCAGACCAGTGTTTTTCTTCCTGGTGGCTGAAGTCTTGTGCAATTGCTGTGTCAGTCCTTCTATCCTGTGTAAGATTTTGGTCTTGTTGCTGCCATGAGTGGGGCAAATTTGCATCCGTTCCTCAGTTTTATCATTTGTAAAACTGTGGAAATGATATTGATTTCCACTGGGAAGGGAAGTGATGCTGAAGCATAACAGGTGTTTGCATCAGGTCTGCATTTCTGAAGTATAGGTGATTTATCTAATAGTAAAATGTGAGTAATTGAAATTTAAACAGCATATTTAACAGTACTTATAAATAAAGGACATGTTTATTTCAGAGTTCCTCCTTTTTGTGAAGATGCAGACATACTAATATGTTTACTCCAGCAGTGGCTGTATGTAGAGCTAGGATAGATGATGTAAATAATGAAAAACCCCCAAAAAAGAAAGTCTGTATTTATGTTTGCTGTTCTAGAATGTATCTGCATTTTTGCCATGTGTATTAAATCTGGAATTGATTCTGGAAAGTAGTTCATATTGCTCCTTTCTCCATCCAGCAGAAGTTAAAAAGCCATTGATTCAGTTTTAACTTGTTGAAGTACTATATAGGATTTTTACTTTGGCAGTCCAGCAGTCAAATCTTCAATAAATTTCTAGTTTATAGTGGTAAGTTCTACTATCATTTACATTTCAGATGCCTAAGTAAGGAAATACTTAACGCATATTTCTCAGAACTTCTTTGTCAGACATACTGTAACAGAAATAAATATTATCCATTAGAAGTCTGCCTTATCCAACCTCACGGGCACACTGAAAACGCAGACACGTGCTGCAAGTTCATTCTCTTTGCTCATGGGGCTGCCTTTCCTCTTTCCTGAAGCAATTGTCTTTTTGCTTCTTGAACTCTTTTTCTTTGCCATTGTCACATCTGGTAAGGTCTGACACACCCAGTGTTTGTCTCGTATCTGTAGTTGCGAAAACCTAGGCGGATCTAAAGCTACCGTGGAAACACGCTGGTTTAATCATGATGTTGATCAACTGTTTAGCTTTGCTTCCCCAAGTGTTTCAGGATGCTTTCATAGTAGATGCAGGGGAATTCTGGGAGAAGGGAATAAGGACTTGGATGTGAAATATGGGATTTCATGGAGTTTAAAAAGAAAGATTAACTGGGTGACATGTTTAGATTTGATTTCCTGCGGAGAATACTTTTTTTTTTTCAGTTGGGAAGGCTGTGCTGCAGGACTGAAAAAGCAGTAGTGCTGTCTGTATATCTGGTCTCGTTCCTGCAGCACGTTCAGAGCATGAAAGGAGCTCTGGCTAGGATGGGTATTAGCTCATGTTAGCAGGAAATTTGTTCCTTGCTGCCTATCAGTTGTGGTAAGAGTTTCATTCTGCTTTATATGAAGAATAAAATCCTGACTGCAAGTAGTTACTACTTGGATGAGATTGAAAACAATCAGTATCTAGTTTCCTAGTGAATAATCTAGAGATGTAGGAATAAAATCTGGGTGAGCCAATTCACAGTTTGTTGCTCTGGCCATTAGACTATGCTCATCTTTAAAGATTTATTTCAGCCAGCAGCATTTCTAATGAGAACTGCAGATGTTTTTAAAAGCTAAAGGAACACTTACATTCTTTAGTTCCTGAAGTTTTTTGTTGTGAGGTTTGTTATGGTTCAGTAGAAGCTCTTTGAGTTGGTGACAGTGTTGAGGTTGGAAGGAAATGAATGGAAAATGAAGAGCAGGAGGTTTAACAGGACAAGGGGGGCTTATTTATGCTGCTGTATTAGTAATTTTTAAAATGCTATCAGACAACCATTTATTTACATTAATAGTGCCACTAATATTTCATAATATTGGGTTGGAACTTCATGATCTTTGGGGTCCTTTCCAACCCAGGGCGTTCTATGATTCTATGATAATCTGTTGTGGTTATGGCTTGTTGCTGCTTAAGGAGATACAGTAATTCAATTAGATAAGCTTGAAGAAAAAATGGGAGAGTTGTTTTCTTACAGGAAAACGAAATCTTTCAGATCTTCGGAAATGTTCCTAGCCCACATCAGGTTCAGGTACTGGTTTATGCGATAGCTAAGAGCTGGTCCTGTAACTGCAGCTATGGAACAGAGATGTTTGCCAGAACATATCCAGCATTAGCAGGAAGCAGGTTTCCTTTTGTGCTCTGGATGGTTGGAATGACTGAGGAAGATGAGTCATCTATGCTGTGCATGGTTGAGGTTGGTAGAAATTTTCAGAAACTGTAGCTCCAGTTTGTCTATAAGCATTGGAAACTTGCAGGAAGCTCTGATAATTGCTGCTAATCTTGTAGAAATCATCAGCATACTTAAGTAGTAAATATGGAATTACTGAGTAAGACTCATGCGTTTAAGACTTCCATATAGGTCATTCCTTAGATTTCCAACCATGAAGAAGAATATGGTAGAGAAAATAAGTTGATTGATGTTTTTCTCCTATTTTCTGCTTAGCTACTGTCAAGACTTGTTCATTTCCTTCTGGACTTGTAAGAAAATCAGAAGTGATCAGGGACTATCAAACTTCCTCTGAAGTTATGCTGCTATATTGAAGGTGTTACCAGTAGTCTAGTCTAGTTAGTGGAGTTCACATACTAAATGACTGTTGCAGTGTTTTGTTTTGTTTTGTTTTTTTCTGTGACCAATATACCCTCTTTCATAGGGGCTTGACCAGGTAGGCAGAAGGGTGTTGGTTACCATGAGATTACAGTACTCTAACTAGTCACTGCACAGCAGTGCTTGGCAATATCCAGCAGTGCAGAAATCCCTTGGTGGCAGTTTGGAATAGTGGTGGGAGAAGGGTTAACTGTTGTACCAGTACTTGCTCTCAGATAATTGATGAAAGATGTGTCTGATACGGAGGTGTGGAGGTGGACCAGCACATTTTGCCTTGTGGCCTGCTGGAGGGGTAACCTTGGTGTTGCAGGAAGCTGCTGATTGAGTTACTCAAAGGGCTTCTCTGGTGGCTGATAGCCAGGCCAGGACAGATTCTTGGCTGCAAAACCAGCTGTTTGCCATTTCTGTGTCAGAATTGAATGTGCAATGGCAAGGTCCAAGATAGACTGAGGTGAGAATGATAACAGGACAGCCGTGAGTCAGCACCTTGTTTACCGTATTTGGCTTTGGTGCAAGGGCAGATAGTTTTAATAATAATATTTGGTACCTTATTCAGCAAAAAGCAGTGTTTATAGCTTCCAAACTGAAAATGCCATATACACTAATGAAAAGCAGTATCACTACCTCTAAAACCTTTAAATGTAAGATAAGGCTGGTTTGGGGTTTTGAAATGCTGAGCAGTAAACATTTTGCTTAAGTTTGCTTCTGCTTAAAACTGGCAGATTTACATGCAAATTCCATCAAATACCAATCTTTGTTCCACTATTGCTATGTGGATTTTTTTTTTTTCATTAATTTGAAAGCATTCAGGAAAGTAAAAGAGCCAGTGGTTTTCTAATTGGATAACCTGAAGTAAAATTGCTAAATCCATATGTAGGCACCAGACTGTGATTTGTTTCTTAATGGGGCTAATTTTGCTGAGACTTGAAGGATCTCAGCATCTCTGAAACCAGGTTGGCTATGCAGGTATTTAAGGCAAAATAAAGTGTAGCTTTATATACTGGAAAAGTTTTTAATTTGTCTTGCTTGTCTTGCCTAGATTTTCCCAGGTCAGTCCCAAGTAGCAAGAAAGTCAGGAGTAAAGTCATCAGTTTAACTGGATTAGTATCATACCCTTATTCTTAATAAGAGTCAGACTTTCTTTACCTACTATAAAACATTATTGAGAAAGAAATTTCTCAACTCTTTGTAATGAGACTGGTAGCAAATATCTAACAAATTTTAGTGTCTCCTCTTCAACTCCCTTTATTAATCTTGACATCTCTTGTGCAACAATATGAACGAATTAAAGTTTTTTTTGAAAATATGTTTAAATATACATTTTATCTTTAACGATAATGTATTGATGCACCTTAATATCTTTTGGGTTTATAATTTTAATAATACCATGTTCCATTACATAATTACCCTTTCACAGGTCCCAAACCATTTTTTGAGCACTGGTTAAGGCCCCGGGCACTTGTTTCTGCAAAGAACTTACTTGGGGTCTCTATCTACCTAGAAATGAGTGGCCTAAGGTAATTCAGCAGCTCTGGGAAACTGCAGATACAGTGCTTCTATTGTGTGATTACCCTAAATCATTGTGGA
Source organism: Pterocles gutturalis (assembly GCF_000699245.1). Taxonomy (NCBI): domain Eukaryota; kingdom Metazoa; phylum Chordata; class Aves; order Pterocliformes; family Pteroclidae; genus Pterocles; species Pterocles gutturalis. The sequence continues at coordinate 45,574 of NW_010109847.1, forward strand.
TAACAAATCTTTCATCTGAATTTGGAGTTTTCTACCTTAGTGTAATTAAAGTGAAGAGCTGTGTGGTTTATTCTTGATCTGGAGCATTCTGTATTTCTGATCACCACTCGCTTCTGCAGTGTCACTTAGCTTTTGATCACTACAGGTATCTGAACTATAGCTTTGGAAAAGATGATGCATTTTAAATAGTTAAAATCTATTTCCAGCTCTTTTGCGTTTGAAAGTTCTTGGTTCTATAAGAATATTTTGTACTAGTTCTTCTCTAGTTATCAGTGTGAAAACTTTCAGAGGAACAGAGCTGACAAACACCCTTGGAGCAGCAGGTCATTTGGCAGCTACTAAGTTCATCGTGCCTACTGCCGTGCTGTGGGAGGTTGAAGCAGCAAGGCAAGAACCTGTGTGGAATATGTTTACGCTTTACCTGTTCTGCTGTAGATTCGATGAGAACAGATTTTTGGCTCTGAGCATCTGTGCATAAATTCAGTCTGAATAGGAGGCAAATTATGAAATGAGATCAGCTCTGAAAAATAATACTAACCACAGCTAATTTTTAAAAGAGGAATATAAATTGCTACCTTTTGAACAGCCAAAGAAAATTAGGGGCTTGTGCAGGCTCTTAGGTTTTGCCAGATTTTATATTGATTCGAGTAAAGGCTAGTTTTCTTGAAAGTTTATTTCAAAACAGGTGTGAGCTCTCTGCGTTAAGAGGATGCGTACCTTAATCTGACTACAGGTACAGAAAGCTGTTTAACAGCATTAGATTAATCCACATTACTAATATTCCCTACCCCCCCTTCTGACCCGAGGAGACTTTTCTGACGTTTCTTGCTCCCTGAGTGTCTCCATTTACATTTTCTAAGGTGGGCTCTGATTGTGTGCTGGCCTCTGTGCTCAGATGATACGGAACCAGTTATCAGGTTGATGCAACTTTCAGTTCCTGCCTGGCTGGATGGGTTTTGAACCAGGCAGCAGGAGGAGAGAGATTCTTTTTGTTTTGCTAAATCTTCTGAGTGTGAGAATGGTTGGTAAGGAAGGGGAAGTAGAGAACAAAGTGAGGAATACTAATTGTATAAGGGGGGGAAAAAAAAGTGGAACAATTCATAACAAATAGTCCCATGTCACTAAGGATGGTGCTTACTCTGCAAGAGAATCCTCTTCCATGCTCGGTGAGAGACAGCTCTCATCATGAGATTCTCCCTCTAACACTTTCCCAAACTGTGGTGTGTACATTGCTAGCGGTTTGCAGGCTGCTTCAAAGTGAAACTCTGAACCTAGGTCTCTGAATCCACGCAAGCGTGTAGACCTAAAACATACACCATTCTCTTTTGCAATGGGCTGTGAAGGGTTCCCACAGTTCTCTTGACTGCGGGGGGAGCCCATGCCCAGGAACTGATTTCAGGAAGCCCAGCGCTCTTTGCTGTTGTCTTTGTGTGACATTAGACAAGTTCGTTATTCTGCCTGCATATAATGATTCTGTTGCTGTAAAATAAGGAGAATAGCACATCTTTGTCTCATACAAGCTCTTGGTGATAAGAACTGTAAGTTTTTGTGGCAGAGGAAGGGGATGCCTGATTATGACAGAGAGCCAAGGACTACCCTAGCATTTCATGGTGTTTATCCCAAGTCAGGACAAAGGTGCACAGGCAGAGAACATGCGAGCAAATCTCCAGAGTGCCTCCACTAGAGCTGGTTCTAATTAGTCATTTTTATGAGCTCCAGAGTCAGACAAAAATGTGGAGCCCTCCCCTCGTGTAGTTTCCTGTTTGCTGGGTGCATGTAAAAGAGATCTGGCCCTGCTGTATGTTAATAATGAGCTGATAATGTAAGCCAGCTGAGAGATGTGGAGTTAGTCTGGTATGCTGCCAAGTGGGAGGTGAAAGTTCAGGAACTGACTCATGTTGCCAAGACCTGGTCCTGTGGAGAAGGTCTGCCCATTAATAGATTGAGTTTCTCATTAGGGCTCCACAGCATATGCTTACAGCTTTGGGGTTTCGAGCTGAAACCCAATACCAGTAAAGCCTGCCGAGCAGAGCAGCAGATTTACTGGTAAATAAAGGATTAAAGGAACACTTGGCAGGGTTGTTGGACTGGAAGCCTGACTGGCCTTTGAAGATTTCTCCATATTGTAGGTCTTTCCTTTAAATTTATACCAAGAGGAGACTTGTTCTGCTCCTTACCATGCAGCTCACAGGGCAGGAGTTTCACATCGTCTGCTCTGAATCCATCAAGGGGATAAGATGCTTATATCTGCCTCTTTAAATCAAATGCATGGTATTGCCTCTAAAGTAAAACATCACAAATAAGTTGTTAGCTCAGAGGAGCCTGGTGTAAACAGGCTTCCCTCCTACCCCACTTGCAGGCCTTTTCTTTCCATAGACAGCGTGCATTAGTTTTCACAGCGAGCAGCTCAGCGTTTACAACATCTCTGAAACTGCTCTTGTTATCTTCCTTTTTTTTCTTGAATGAGGATCTCCAGCAAACCAGCACAATTACGTGCTTGCATTACAGTGTGTGGCATTTATTACAGCTGGCCATGAATGGAGTTCGAATGTGGCTCAACAGCTTTAGCAAACTGAAATGCAGGCAGGTTTAAATAGACTTATAACACAAAAAACATATAGCAGTCCAAAAGCCCTACAGCTGACAAGTGTTAATACAGGACTCTGGAACTTCAGGGTGGTATTGGCTTTATATTTCTTTATTGAAAGTAAAAATTATTCCCATTAAAGTTTTGATTCTTGAAGTTGCATGACATAATGGCTCTTGTACCACTCTGCTTTATGTAGTTGGCTTTACCCAAGGAAACATGGAGTCAAAAGGAACTGTAGGATAGGCATTGCAAACTGGCCAGTATTTGACTAGCACATGGCAAAACTCTCATAATAATTTCCCTTTCCTTTTTAATTAATCTGAGTCTGTTGACTAATAAAGGAGACAAAACTGCATATGCAGAGGCAGCAGTGAATTTTATCTAACCCTCTTCCAACAGAAGGGTTTCCTTTGTTCCTGCATGCCCAGAAGCCACAGGCATCTTCAACCATTGCTGAAATCATATTGTCTTGATCCAGTAGCCATGCTAGACCAGTCTTTTCCGATGGCTTCAGTGACATTACAACAGGGAGAAGGTATCTGGTGTTTTCCTCCCTCAGACATATGTCCAGTCAATCTGAGAGTTGGTTCAAAAGTTGGATTTCCCAGTTTATCATATAGAAATGAGCTGTATTTATGTGTGTGTGCACAAATATATACTCCATGTGTGCTTGCACATGCACAAGTACATATTTCACTATGATAATACATGCTGTTCTTGTTACATGAAGAACTATATTATTACTCTTAGGTAAATAAGAACCAGCAAAAGAATTTTTCTAACTCCAAAGTAGCCTATATCAGATAGTATAGGTCAAGCTGTGGTTGTGGAGTCCAGTAGGAACTTGAATTTACAGTCAGTGCTGAAATTCCTACAGCAGAGAGGCTTTTCTAAGAAACACTGCCTGGGAATGAGGAGTTGGAGCCCAGTATGGATCAATGTGAGAAAATACATGTGGGTATGCAGAAGCATACAACAGGCTTGTTTGTGTGTTACCATAGGAGTGCAGCAGGTCTCCCTCTCTTGTGTTAGCACAGTTAACAGTGGGGACAGCCATGTGTGGTGGCTCAGGGGCCAGCTGTAGGGACAGTGGAAGCTGCTCAAAGCCAGGGTCTTGCAGCCTCCTGGACCTTGAGTATGCCTTGGTCTTGTGGCATCCCTCTGCCAATGGAGCCCTGAGTGCTTCTGGTTAAATCAGTAGCTTTTATTCAGCAGTAACCCCATCTGCTGCTAGTGTTCCTTTGTTGCCAGAGCCAATGTGCTTGCCTGCTGCAAAGCCAACAGTGTGTTAATGCAGCTGATGCTCCCCATAGTGAGTGGACAGCATTTATGTTATTGAGACGTCTTTAGCCAGCCACATCAGCTTCACTGGCCCTTGGAGGACAGATTAAAGCACTCCTAATGCTTAACAGCATAAATCCTGAGGAGATCTTATGTAAACATATTCAGTGAGCACTCATTAATTTCCCTTAGGAGCCAGGCTGAATGAAGATGATTTTCAAAGAAAGGGAAAAATTAATTTCATCTTTAAGGACTGCACCTGTTGGAAAAAAATTATAAGAGGCACTCTGTGTTTTTAGCTGTGTGAATTAGGGATCTATGGTAGGGAATGGGGGAGGAGGAATGTTTGGAAGTTATATTAGGAAAGGACAAAAATAGCACTTGCAAAATGTATAGCAAGGCTCTATTTCATTGATTTGCAGGGAGGTCTCGTTGATTCTTGAGCAACAGCACTTTAGGAGCATGACACATTCAACCTCTTAAAAACTGTACGAGAGTCATTTACTCTGCACAATTTTGTGGCACTCAGCATAACAAACTCGCATCCATCATCATCATTTGTCTTTGCCAATGACTTTAAGGACATTTGAGAAGCAGCACTAAGGTAGGATTCTTAGGACAGGGATCTGCTCTCTACCAGCCCCGCTTTCTCTGTTGTGCCTTCAGAGGTATGCTGGCCAACTCTGCCTCTTTCATTAATGCACTTCATCGCTCCTTGAAGACTCACCAGACTGTTGTTCTGCTTTGTACACTGGATCCAGGTCCTTGTAAGGTATCTTCATCTTAGGCATGCCTTGTTTTTTGGCTTCTGAATTTATTCCTGTGGTACAAACTTTGTTTTGGAAAGAACTTGGTCTCATTGGCTCTAGCATCCTTATTCCAATACCAGAATTGCCAGATGTCTCCTCCCAGACACTTTCCTCAGGTGTGGCACAGATGATGTGTTTTGGTTTGACCTCTTCTAGGCAGCTTATAGCAAAACGATTGGAGCAAGTAAAAGGGACTTTAGAGAGGGACTTCTAAATCATTCTCTTTACCTTAAACAATAAATACAGAATTAAAAACACATGTACATAGTTCTGCATTTTCTCACCATGATTTAGCATTCTGCCAGCTCTGCCTGTGTCCCTGTGGAGGATTCCATCTTCTGGATCTCGTTCTTCCTCCTGTAGCTTTGACTTGCCCATGCCCATTACTAGCACCACAACCACTGTTTGTTCTTCCCATCATTTCCTCAGACACTCACTTCTACGGTGCAGGGAAACTGGAGGGATTACAAAATGGTAGAAGTTCAGCTGCTGTGGGGACTGGGGCTTAAGGAGCCTCTTCCTTCTGCCCCTCAGTACCAATAGTCACCAAACAGACCACCCAGAGCTGGGATGCTGCTACAAAGCTTTCGAGTCGGGGACAGGATACTTGAGCGAAACAGCAATTTGGGGTTTGGAGAGTGGCTGCTCACCTCAGCATCCACTGGCCTTTGCTCTGTTAGCAGCAGCAGCTAGGTCACCTTGTAGGAGACAGCACCTCAAAAACAGCCCTTCGCGGTGCTGTGACCACAGTAACACCAGTGCTCTAACCACCCCTTTTAATTAAATCCCTGGGAAAGAAGGTGTTTAACCAGATATATTTCCGCTTGGTTTCTGTCCTGCTGCTGTTCTGCTATGATGAGTTGCTTTGTGCCCTGTGACAAAGAATTACTTAGAGGTTAAAGGTGATGCTGAGTTCATTTCCCGAATGGGCAAGGTGATCCCCCACCCTCTCAGCCTCTTTTCTCAATCTCCTCATAAATCCTCATTGCATTTTTGAAATGGAGATGATTAGCAGGGCTGTAGCTAGGATAGCGGGATATTCTGGCAGTTTTAAGTCACAGCATGCATGTAAATATTTAATACATGCAACTGTTAAAAAATGTCCATGTGTTATGTCTCTTACTGTTCCAAATTCCTCCATCGAGGAGGAGGAGAGAGGGTAGGAGGAGGAGAGAGGGAAGGAGGATAAGTGTCTTTGGGGCTGGGACATTGCTAGTGGAGCACATACTAGTTTTTCTGACTTTTATGGAACTTTATTGATTTCTACCAGTGATGAAACTTTTCTAAGGGTAAAATTCTGCAACAGTTTAATAGAGGTCAGTACTTCCACCATCTTTTTCTCCATAAATTTGATACTTTTCACCAAATTTGCATAGATGCCAGGTAGCAGAGATTGAAGCATTTAGACTACTCAGAAAAGTTGACAGACTAGAGTCTAATCTTGAAAGCATTTGCTACCTTGTCTTGCCAAGTTTCATGCATTAATGTTGAGTCATACATTATATTCCCTCCTTAGACTCTTTCACCTGATGCATGTGCAGTGTGGTGCCACTGTCTCCCTCCTATTTCACATGCCACATGCAGTTGGATTTTGATCTGCCAAAGCACATACCCTCAGAATGCAAACTAGCACAATTGCCATGTGATGTGACACTACCCTAGGCAATCATTAAAATCTTTTCTGTGTTGACCCTGTGTGTGGATCTCAGATGTTGAAAGGTGCATCCAGAGGTCTGCTACCAAGCTTGAGCTTTGCAGATTCTGGACCTAAATTCAGGTAAACAAAACAGGGGATTGTACGACAAGGACGGGGTAGGAAATAATTTTTGCTAGTAACATGTTTCTTCCTCTGAAAAGTAAAACTGCCTCAAGGCCCTAGGATGGGAAGCTGAAAGGTTTATTGAAGGCAGTTGTTTAAAACTAACGACAAGGATGGGGTAGGATGATGGAAATAATTTTTGCTAGTAACACGTTTCTGTAAAACTGCCTCAAGGCCCTAGGATGGGAAGCTGAAAGGTTTATTGAAGGCAGTTGTTTAAAACTAACACTAATCCAAGTCACATACTCCTTCGTTCAGTTATCAGTGCTCTTGTGTAAATGTTCTCACTATGATGACAGGTCTAAGGAAAGTGCTGTTGAAGAAATGAAACTGCTCTCCAGGAGGGGTTTTGCTCTGCCATAAATATCTAAGGAGGCTGTTGCAGCATGGAAAACTCTCAGGCATGTAGACAAAACCCCAGAGAATCCATGTGGCTGTTGGTATGATCTGAAAAATAGCTCAGATCACCTTTAAAACATAGGGCACTCCTGTTAAGGAACAGGCCACATAAGGCTAAAAGCTTATTCGAGCATTTCCAGTGGTGTGGGGATTTGTGATGTGTTTAAAAAACCCATGATCTTGAATACAGTTCTTTCCCAGATGTGATGCCCAAGTCTGCAACTCTTTTCACAGCAAAAAGAGTGTTCCCATTGGCTTGCGTGGGATTACTGGTTGTTTGCAGAAGCAAGTTGAAATTGCCCAACCTCTAAAAAAAATCGTGCAGCTTCTGACATGTTTGTTATCAGTCTGTGTAAAGGAGGTTTGGAAGAGGAAGGATTGGATTTGTGGATAATGACATCAAATGAGTCTAAAGATGTCTGACTTGTGTGCTTAGCTTTAGTAGAAACTCCTGGAAAACACAGTTTAGTTACACTGCCTCAGTTTCCCTCTAGATGGTGGGAAAAATTCTTCCGTCTGTGTGTTGAACTGCTGAGGTGAGATGATAGGTCTGGAAGGGGTTTATTTCGTGACAGACTCCAGGACCCTGAGAATACAGACCCTGCAACATGAGATGCCAGTTACGAACATGTCAAGATGTATGCTAAAAGTATGTTAGCAACCCTAGGGAAAGCCTGGTCTGGATCTGATAGTACAAAATCCTTCTTTGTTTTCAGCCTTGGAATTATTCACTTGTGGGTTACACCTAGTTCTTTGAGTAATGTCCCTTACACCTGTGTAATGCAGTGCACGATGGAGATGGAATTGCAGTGTGGAACTTCTGGCACTCATGTAATGCAGAGTCCTGTTTATGTCAGTGCTTGGGCTGATTTTTAACTAGCTTCTCAAAATGTACCTGTTTACAAGAAAAATTATTCTCCCTTTTTCTTTCTGAGTGGGAAGGGGGAAAACATTTTAATTTGCTTGTGTCTTGTTTCTGCACTTACGTATTGGAAAGCTCCATCCTGCACGGATCTGAGCAGTACTCACGCTGAGCTTTGTGCTCTTGGTTCTTGTTGATTTTTGTGGCAGTGGAGAGTGCTGAGCAAATTGCACCATTCAGGCTCTAGGACCCTAATCTCTTTTTAAACAAGGAGCCTGTGTAAAGCAATTTAATGTCTAAACAGAAGAGTGAGTGCCTATCAGCATCTAACAAAGACTTAAACAGCAGAGGAAAGCACAGCGCTATTAAAAACTAGAGAAAGACACAGGACAGGGAATTGATATATTGCCAAGGGCAGAACTATTCATTTCATGTTTGTAACTTACATCTTTACGTGTTCCCGTTTTTAAGACATTTCTGTAATAAAAAAAAAAATTAAAAAAATCTGATAATCATGTAACTGATCATTGTGACATTGTGGCCAAGGTTTAAAATTTTATGGGAGTTTTTGTGAGCCATCTTGTAGATCTAAATCTGAGGCACCCATCTGCCTGTCTTTCACATAGTTGTACGCCCATGAAAATTAGACCTCTTCAGCAGAGTGTTTTCAATGGAGATAAACTGTTCAGATCTCTGGAAGTTATTGGTTAAGTTAGAAAATCCTGACCGTATTTATTGTCTACTTATTCCCCATGTTGTAATTTCAACTGGGTTATTTTTGCCTGCTTTGAAGAAAAACCGAGAATAATAAAAAGACAGTATTTTACCTCGTCCGTTGTCTGAACTCAATGTGTTTCTTTTAATCACAAGTCAATCCAATTTAGTGATAGTTTCTCTCATTTCATCACTAAAGAAATGGGGTTGCAGAGGTTTCCTATGGCTACCATATGTTTTTGATGAAGCTGGGAATAAACTCTGGTGTCCTAAACCCTTATCTTTTCTGCAGTTATCAGACAAAATCAGCTTAAGTGTTATTTGCTTTGGACTTTTAGTGCTGACACAATGAGTGAATGCAGAATCTATGGAGTTTACCAGAAGGAGGCAAACAGCGCTGGATCAAAAGGCCATCGTATGATATTTTACCTGCTGTATGGTGCTCACAGGACACTGACATTTGCAGCTTCTACAAGGGGAAGAAAGCCTGAATAGCTGAATGGTGTCTATATGGAAGTCTTCCAAACCTTATCTCTTAACAAAAGCTTTCATTAGTGGAAATTGCAGTTCCGGATATTTATCTTTGATTCCAAACAGTAAACTACCTTCAACGTGTCCGATGGCCTCAGCAGTGCAGACATTCAGTAACGTCAGCGCTGGGAGTGGGAGTGATTTCTGAAACCTTCGCTGACCTTTGCATGTACGCTGTTGTTTTACGGACTTTTAAGGTCATCAGCCAGTCTGAGAACACAGTTTATGGATTCAGTCCTGAATGTCAGACAGTCTTTGACTAACATGTCTCAGTTACATGAATTGAGGGTGATCGAGAAGATAAGTTTTCAGTAAAAGGATATTTTGGAATTTTTGCAGTCAAAGGGTGAGATATATAGAGCTGCAACCATCAAAAAATGGAGCTTGTAGGCTGTCACTAAAAGATAGGAAATGCATTTCTAATGTGCAGTTTTCAGAAAGTTTTCATTGTGTTTCCAAATTAGACTTTAAAGATGCTCTTTTCTGTTTGTGCAAAGACTGTGCATCCCAAACCAGCTATTTGTGGTTTACACACATGTGCCTGGCATGTCAGTAATCCTGAGGAAAATGGAACAACCAGACAGATGTTGGGTAATGCTTTGTGATGCAGAGGTCTAATCCTGGTTTCTAATAGATAAATACTAAAACAAGGAGTTTTACATGTAGTTAATGACATTACGCTAGCTGGTCTGCATATCTTTCCAAACATTCAAAGTATCAGTTTAATTCTGGTTCAGAAGCCTATTTAATAGGATATTATTGCAGGTTTTTTGTTTAACAATATAGTGAATTAAAATGAATCTGTCCCGGAAAGAAAATAGGAAATTTGTTCAAAATAACTGATTATAGTGTCTTCTGATAATCTTTGTGATGTGGTTTAATTGATCCATGCTAAATAAGGTTCCATCTACATCTGGGCTTAAAATATGTTTGGTTGGTTACCAAGGGTGTGTACTCCCCTATATGTGAATAGGAATGTACCGTCCCAGGTCGATCAACAAAACACTGCAATTATCAACTTATCCTTGGGCTTCAGGTCTCAGTTTAATGAAACCTGGATTCTAAAAAGAACTGAGGAAATAATTTTGCTAGCAATAATTTATTTGATGAAATTGATCTTACTGTGTGCTTACAGAATACTTGAGAATAGGCTGCAATTTCCCTCAGATTTTTCCTGTATGGATTTCTTTGACAGATTTTGTTGTCAGTTTATTTTTAACTTTGTGAATTGGTCTCAAGCGTTCACCATAAGCATTTGACACTTGACATTGCCTACATGCAATTAGTAAAAGAGTCTCTGTTCTCTCGCTGGATGAGAAAGCGTATCTGATGGGCAATCATGAGAAATGGAAAACGTGGCTTCTGCAATTACCCTGCATGTAGATCTTCCAATTTATTTTTTTTTAAATTATTGTAGAACTATAGATTTTAAGCCAGAAAGGAGTTTGAGGCTCCGGTTATCCCGGTACTTAAAACAGGAGCTTATGTTCCCTTCAGAAAGGAATCCAGTCTTTATGTGAAGACACGGAAAAGCCATTGCTCCCCTTGTTGCAATATTTAATCTCACAGCTAAAAATGTTCTGTATTCTGAATTTGTGCTTGTTTGGCTTTAAGTTCCCCCCAGCCTTTCTAACAGCAACATTCCCTTTTCTAGATGTTAAGGAAAGGGAACTAGGACAGAATGAGAGTACAACTAAGGTCATTCTGAAGTCTAAATGAATATTCAGATGTTTATTTCTTGCAGTATTTGCTGAGCTCTAGTTCTAAGCAAAATACTTGCTGCAGAGATTTTGTACACTCTGAAGTCACTCGATGTGGTGTCAGTATAGAAAATTAAGGGAAAACGAACCAGAAAACATAGCTGTTGACATTTTGTGGTGAAGGAAACATCTGTGCTGATTTAAGTGCATCTTTTCTACTTTTTTCATTCCCTACTCTGCATTTCCAGAGCTGGCGTATGTGATTTGCTGCGGGAGAGTAGGTCGGGTTTGCAGTGGAAGGTGAAGTCACAGAAGAGAATTTAAGGTTGGAGAATTTTGTGAGAGGATAGTTTGTATAACACACTTATAGTAGTGTCAGCCTCTTTGGGTGTAGGGGCAGCAGGGGAATGGGAGTCCATGTAAGGAGGGGGGATAATATTTACAGAATTTGCAGGACTTTGGGTGGTGGTGATGCTGAAAATAATATTAGTTGTTTGTTGGTTTTGTTTGCGTTGGTTTTTTTTTTTTGTTAGAACATGGCATGGAATGGCATGGAATTTGGACAAAAAAAAATCAATATGGTACAGCTTTCAATTACAGCTATGTTTAGGGATGGAGGAACAAGACAGTGGGTTAAGCAGGAGAAGATCTAGCCTTAAATGTTACAGAATTTTTGGTGGAAGCTTCACTGTACTGAGGTGCTAGGGTAACAGGAGGACGCAGAGACAGAAGTCTGTCTACCACTTTTCACATGGTTTGTTTCCTGGAAGGAGTAATTATAAACATGCATTTGTGAGGGCCATACAAGATGCAGAGAAAGCTTGTCATGTTGTTCTTCCTTGCATAGGCAGATGTCTTCTGCTTCTCACTGGCTTTCTCTGGCTGGGAGCCTTCTGGCGGAGGGGACAGGCAGATGGCTTCCTTGAAGGCTTAGTGGCTCATCAAAGATCAGTCAGTGAAGATACATGGCCATTGGCCAGTAATCTTCCCCTCACAATCTAAACCCTTAATTCCGAGTCCAAAAGAAAGTTGTTTCAAACCAACCCCATACAAGAATGGCTTAAAAATATTAAGCTTTTATGAGTGTTCCAGTGAATCCAGCACCCAGGGCTCCAGCTCCACATGAAATCCCCCCAAAGAAAATTCATCTTACACTGGAATCCATGAAATAATAATACAGATCAGAATTTACTGTTTCATATTGAGCTCCACAAATGAACTTGCTAGGTTACAGGAATTTGAGCTGGACTGTCACACTGGAGCCGGTGATGTGCTTACCAGATGCCTGGCTGGGTTCAGATGAAGTGCCGCAGAAGCATAGGATGCCAGAAGAAGGATTAAAAAGTCACCAGGCTGTTACAAAGGAGGAGTAATTACTTCTAAGCCTTAACTTTTGTTCTGGGCTAATACTAACTTTGTTTGATTCTTAATCTTTTCCATGCTGGACTTAGTCTCTGGACAAGTTGTAACTCTCATTTGGTAACGTAGAAGGGTAAAGCACTTACTGCCTACTTGTAAGTCAGGCCTGCTGTAATCAGAGCTACTCTTCAGTACAGAAATGAGGTTTCTGTATTTCTTTTCTCACCCTTGCCTGAATTCTTGATTTCCATTTCAGTTTGCAAAAGCCCTCATGACGTGGGAGTTTCACTTATTCAACCCAATTGGAAGGTCAACAAGTGTCTGCCTTTAAGGATCAGGACTCTTAGACGAAGCATCCAGGGTTTTCTCAGGATATTGGCACCCTTTAGCCAAACTATTTGAGGAAGTTCAACTTCCATGATGTGAGAAAGTAATATTGGTATAAATGTGCTTACAGCACTCCTGTCACAGAGACCCAGTTCCATTTTACTGATAGTTGTGCCTGCATAAGGAGCTGATTTGGCAGTGAAATATTGCTCCCACAACTGACACTGTCATAGGGATAAAATGCTTAAATTTACACCTTGCTTTAACATGAACTTCTGGAAATGCTTCAGTGATTGAACAGAAAGTTTAAAATGGAGAAATCTGTTCTAGAGCACCTGAAAGCACTGTTAGGTATGGCTTCTTTTTTTTTTTCTGTTTTTCCCCCCTAGCAGACAGGTTTTTTTATTTTTCAGGTAGACAAAGTAATCTGATGCTTAGTGGTTATTTAAAATAATAACCTATGATATGAAACTCAGAAAAACCTTATTATCATGTTTAAATAGTTCTCTGATAAATTAATAAAGAACTTTGTACCTGAGCTGATCAAGCATCCAAAAATGTTCTCTGGAAACACTGGTAATTAATTATACCAGGACATGAAGGCGATTGGCTAGAGATGAAGAGTATAGAACAGATCCCTTAAACGATGGCCTGTAGTTGCTGGTGCACGTGGTTGGAATTCTAAAATAAAATGGACAATTTTAACACCAATTTTATCAGTAAAAGGCTTGAAGTGCTTAAATAAATTGTCTGAAATGCAGCCATCACTATAGAAATATAGCACTCCATTATGTACATATGAAAGTGGGTGGAAAACTTTAGACTACAATAAAGTTACGCTTTTTCTTCTTTTTGCTGTCAGTCTAACCACAGGTTTTGCTGTTTGCCTTCAGCTTATTAAAGTGGAAGTTGAATGGCTGTTTTTCTTAATATTGGGCCAAGTCCTACATTACCTCATCCACATGATTGATCTGGGATAAATGAAGTGCCTGCAAAAATTAGACCACTGTCTGGGGATAACGTGCTACAGCAAAAGTCCCAGGAATTGCAGAAAACCAGCTGTAAAGTTTCAAGCATAGATCCTGATGAAATCAGAGTTCACTTGTCCTGCAGCCTGCTGAGTTTATTTCTGTTTTTTGCAGATCTATTGAATCCAAAGGTATTCCCTCAGTAGCAATGGTGCCAAATCTAGAGTATCTGTAATCATGGAAACACTTCAGCAAAATGTACCTGGGTGCTTAACTCAATAAATGCTTACCCTCAGGGAAGTGTAAACCAGGTGTTTTAAAAGGATGGTGGTATCTGTCATGCAAATGTTGGTGATCTTTGCGCGGGGCTGCAGGAAGCTGCCCAAACCTCAGCAGGCTCATGCTGGGAGTTAGAGAGGAAAGTGAGACCAAACTGCTACTGATTCTGTAAGTTCTGGTTCTGCTCCTGGACCAGAAGAAATCTGTAGGCTTTGCTGTTTTCTTGAAAGGTCCATGGTCCAAAGTGGATCTTCTTTGCATTCCTTGTTTCAGCTTTACAGCACTTTGGGATGTAACCCTAACAGAGTCATGTTTTGATTCAGCGAAGGGGAAATCCATCAGCTCAGGAGGTGGCATTTGTAGATTCTTTTCCAGCAGAATTAAAATGTATGCCAAGGATTGGAGACTCACAGGATTGTAACAGTGTGCTAAGCTGATGTTATAGTTTAAATGTGAACCTACTTGACAGAGAGAGTGTTGTGCTGGTAATTCACTGTGCTGGTGTTCTCATTTGACAGACCTCTTACCTTTTCCTTTTTTTTCTTCTTTTTGCCTTTTTTTTTGGTTTTTTTGTCCAGTCATGGCAGTTTGCTCATTTATGAGAACTAATTCTACCATCCAGTGGTGGTGCATGAAGTGAACACATCTTAATTCCTTATTTCAAATTTATGCTTGCTGTCCTTTGAGAGCTCTGTTTTCCCCCTCCTCTGTGTTTGTTTCTTTCCTTTTTTCTTAATTGCCTAACACCCGCTCTTCAAAGCTACTCCCTTTCCCAGCACTGAGTAGTGCCAGCACACTCGCTACGTGCACACTCCCCGGGATTGCAGGGAAGTTGTCTGTCAGCAGCAGTCATTTGGTGTAATGACAGATATTGATTATTTATTACTTGAAAACATTTAATTAAATTTGACTGCATAATTAGCATGCTAGCAGCCAGACATGCTAGAAGGACAGTGAATCTATTATTTGCAACAATCGTCAAGCTGGAGACCTTTGAGAAAGCCGATAAGAGTCTGTCTCTGCAGGGCTTTTCAGAGATCTTTGTGTTCCTGAGTTTCGGATGAATCTGGGCATTATGCATTGCCTTTATGGTTGCCTTTCTTCTTTAAAGAGCTGGACTTAGACAGAACCTTAAGTCCTGACTCTGATGGGATTCCCCAAGGATATTGGAACTGACAGATGTCTGAGGGCAAGGTCTATTTTTAAATACTAAAGACAATCCAGCACTAGATGCATCTTCATTTACCTTCTGTACCTGTAGTTGACCTCTTCGGTATGAGTTAGGAAGAGGGGTTGTGAGTAGTATTGTGTAACCTATGTGTATTTTAACTGTTCTCCATTGTTATCTATCCTAATTGAGGTAATGAATTTTGACCTTTCAGCAAGAAGTATTGTTAATTTTTATAACAGAAAACCAACATTTAGGTCAAAAGGGATCTGATATTCAGCTGAAACTTAAAATCAGCCAGTCTGTACTAATTTATCCCTGTGTATATCTTTATCTTAGTACTTGTTGAAATATTTCTAGCCTGTGATGTGCATCTCTACTTAACTTAGAAAGCTGAGGTACTGTCAATAATAAATTATAGACGAGCAGACCATAGTGCTAGAAACAGTAATACGAGAACAAGGTTTCTTAACGGAGGAAGAGAGGAGCAGACGATAGTGCTAGAAACAGTAATATGAGAACAAGGTTTCTTAACGGAGGAAGAGAGTGAAATGGGGTGTGTGTGTTGGTTCTTAGAAAAGCAGTTTCTGTCTTTGGCTGTAGAACAGGAACTATCTTTGATCTCCTGGCCAGTGTTCCTGCAGGGATAGCGATTAGCAGCCCTTTGGGGGCTGTGGTTCGACAAACCAT
>NW_010109847.1:61100-91471 GCF_000699245.1 Pterocles gutturalis
ATACCTTACACATGCTGTAACTGAACAGAGAGATTGGAAAGACAGGAGGGAAGTTTAAGTGGGTGGAAATTTTAGAAGGGGATCGCATGACCAGAAATAAAAGTGGGGAAGGTGAGCACATGGGTGGTTTAAAAGACACCCCGTTTACTTACAGAACTGCTTTTGGAAGGCTTTGACTTTGATTTGTGGCCAGGCCTTAAGAGAATTGGTGTGTGCAAACTTATGCAAGTTGCTTGAGGTTTTGTAAGGGAGGTGAGACGTTGCATAGCAGTGACAACTAACCAATTTATTTCTCATCCAGG
This sequence comes from Pterocles gutturalis, assembly GCF_000699245.1. Lineage (NCBI taxonomy): Eukaryota > Metazoa > Chordata > Aves > Pterocliformes > Pteroclidae > Pterocles > Pterocles gutturalis. The sequence goes on from NW_010109847.1 coordinate 61,403, forward strand.
TGACAGTCAAAGTTCTCAATGGGCATTGTATAGATTCGCTGTGTATTAGCAAAGCACTACTGCAATTCAGTTCAGCCCTGTAAAATAGCTTTTGGGACAAGCATTGCTTCTGCTGGTGAGCCCTCCTCCTCCTGCTCCTTCAGGAGTATGAACAATTGATCATGCTGTAGGCAAACCTTTATCCATCACCTGTGTGACAAAACATTCATTGCAGATAAATGCAAGGTAGCACTAAAGCCTTCATTTTTTTTCTTCTATGAATGCAATGAAAAAAAGAATTAGCTACATCTAAACATGTAGCTACACTGTAAGTATTATTTTCATGAAATAGTGCTTGTCCCTAACTTATCAGGTAGCTCAACTAAAGTTGTGCTAAATGTCCCCTTGAATTTATAAGCAGATTTGATCTAACTCTCATCACCTTTTCTTTTATTAGTGACAGAGTGTCGGGGGGTCTTGGACAATAATCAGAGATTTTCTTCATTACCAACGTACCTACCTGTGAGCTACCAGATCTTCAGCGCTGAGACATCTTTCTTCCTCAAAGAAGCCAACCAGGACTTTATGAGAAATTCCAGTTTGCAGTCCAGGGTGGAATCGTTCTTCCCATACAAAGCCAGGAGACCACCTGTGTTAAATGCCAGCTATGGACCTTTTTCTGTTGAACAAGTTGTACCCCAGGACCTAATGTTAACTTCCAGCTTTTTTGGATCTGCCAACAAGTTTACTTATAACTGGAAACTTCAGGCCTACTTGATGAGCAACAAAATTTACCTGAGCAAGCCCAAAGTCCAGGTCCTGTTCTACATCGTGGGCAGGGACTGGGATGACTACAGCACCACGGAACGGCTGCCCTGCCTGCGGGTGTTTGCCTTCCGAGAAACACGGGAGGTCAGAAGCAGCTGCAGGCTGAAAGGGGATCTGGGTCTGTGTGTGGCAGAGCTGGAGCTCCTGCCAAGCTGGTTCAACCCACCCACCGTTGTCACGGGCCGCAAGAAGCCACTGGATCAGTTTGAAGGGAGTCCTGTTGAGCTTTACTATACCATTCAACAGGGGGATGAGAAGGGAGAGTGTACTGCTGGGGATATAAGGAAGGGAAATGCTATCCGGCCAGGAAAAGATGGCATGGATGAGACCATGTCCCACCTACAGAGGATTGGATCTGTCAGCCTCTATCGAGGCCAGGAGACTTCTCGGCTAACAGAGCTCCGGCTGGATAGTAATATTGTTGTCTGGTTGCCCTCAAAGCCTATCAAACAAGGAGAGGTTGTGAATGTGTTTGTGACAATTGCCAACAATTCTACGGTGGACCAGTTCATACTCAGGTACGGTAGGTGGTTTTTGCATGTTTCTAATGTGGTGGCACACAAAGATGTTGGACATGGGATGATTCTCAGCCAATTAGAAGTTAATCCACACTGGAGGTTGCTCCTGGTCACTGAGATACATTATTTTCCTCCTCCAATGCTGTGAAGAGGATTGAAAGGAGTCGCTAGGAGTCTTTTAACATGTATGCCATGCCATTTATCACATGCCCACGGTATGCAACAGCATACAAAACAGCAATTCGGTGCTTTACCGGGGCTGTTTCTGTGCAATCACAGACAGTAAGGCATGAGAAAAGTTCTCTGCTTTACGGAGCTTTTAAAATCAGGGGTTTTTTGCACAGGTATGGAGTTGAAACGTAGCAAAACTTCAATTACCTGCTTTTCTTTAAGCGCTCTGGCAGTGCATTGCCTCTCCCACACAGAGTGGTTTTGTTATGAGCTCTTTAGGGCTCTTTATCTACTTGTAGTTAAGAAGCATCTTTGCCAACTCATAATATGCCCTTTAAAATAAGGCCTAATGTGTTTGATATTGTTTTTGAGTGTAAGGGACTGCTAGTGAGTACCATTATTTTGGACAAGAGTGGTGAATACAGGACCTGGGAACACAAGAACTGCCTTACTGGCTCAGAACACTTTTATTTTCTTCTTTAGCAGTTTCCCTACCGATCGGATGAAAATCCTTTGAGCATGACAAAGACTGGGAACTTGTTAATCACTGAAATATTTGATGTATCTTTTTTTCCTTGTTACCAGGCTTTAAATTCAAGGGAAATTTCCATGGTGCTAAGCAACAATTGTTCTTTAAAACCTCAGGGAATGAGAGTTTCCCAAAAGATGCTGCACATGAAAGTATTTATTTCTAAGGCTTATATGAATTAGATTAATACATAGTTGACAACTATCGAGGAGAATAGCCTTTAGAACAGGAAGTGTCTGGTGGCAGATAAAAGGCTTTTATTTCAAAATAACAGATTTTAGTCATCCCAGAATCGTTCTGATGTTTGCAGCTTTGGTTAAGTTGGTGAAATAATCTCCCAGACACCTGTTTACTGAGTGAAACCTCTGTTATAGAAGTCTTTTCTGATGTTGTTGCTTATCTTTTATTGAAAATCCTTTTTTGCAAAGGAGAGAATACTTTTCCACATAACAAGCATATCTGTGGTGAAAGAAGAAATCCAAAGGCAATGAACTGGGTGTTTTCTGGGTGGATGGGAGAGGGGATCACCCTCTGAAGGTCTGTGTCACAGTCTTTATTTTCCTGAAAAGTGAGTTGAAGATAAACAAGCTTATTGAAATCTGGGGATGTATTTATTTGCTTGGAAATTAATCGGACTGCCTAGGCGAGGATATCATTTGCATGCTGAGAGGTACGATAGATAGAGATGATAATATGGGATGCCAGTAGTTGTCAGTGTGACTTGCTGTTATGGACAAAATGGATTTGCTTTGGGTTTGAGAACAGGTGACTACTTTATTTGAAGTGAATAGTCTGACGTTTTTTGGCAGATTGGTGGTTCTGTGTTATCACAAATGTAGAGCTCAGGCCTTGTTCTCTTCCTGAAAAACCCTTTTGGTGAAAAGAGGATTTGCATTTTTGCTTAAAATTACTTTGAACCGCCAAGTTAAGCTTCCTGGTTCTGTGGTGGAAATCTGTTCTCAGTGAAACTTCCTAGATGTGGAAGAAGGATCCATGAAGTGCCTGTATCTTACAGGGAAAAAAAGCCAAGCGAATACAGCGGTCAGGGAGCAGCCAGTGCATATGCTGGGTCTGCCTGAGGGCACCTTTAACCTTCTCCGTGGCCATGTGCCCGGTTAGATCGTGGGCAGTATGCTCCCATACTCGTGGGTTCCCTGCAGAGCAATCCCTACATCCTGTGACATGCGCTCACTTCTAATCATCCTAAAGAAAAACACACCACACATTATCCCCAGGCATAGTGGCTTTGTTTATTTTCTGCTGCTTGTATATTATTCATTGAGGTATTGCAACATCCAGCACTGAAGCAAACAGCATGTGATCATTGCTTGGGGAGGGGGCGGGGGGGAATAATAGCTACAAATCTTCTTTGGCAAAAGGAAAGTAGACTGGTTTAAATGACCTCATATCCACAAATCATTACAATTGAAACTGTGTTCTTAAATTGTGTCTTAATTCAGAATCCTATTACTGTATCTATAAATTTATCAGCCCAAGAACACCAGTAAAGTCAAAGAGAATGACTAATATGACAGTGAAGCGAATTATGCGTGGTGGTACATTAACGCTGTAGGAGCACTGTCTGAATAAACACAGATCTTCCTTTCTTGCATCTAGTCAGCCGAGGGCTATTGTGAAAGTAGTTCAAACAATCCTGATAGGTTATAGGATATAGATTCTGTTCCTGTCCTACTCTGTCACTTCTGGTAAGTCTTTATAGGCATTTTCTATATGCAAACAGTTGGTCAGCATCACTCTCAGGAGTGGGACGCCTGTTTCAGTCCTGTTCCTAAAAGACTTTGACTTTCTCTGATGGAAGAGGCTTCAGGTTTACCATATGTTACCGACAGTAATATGGATGGGAAAATCTTGATAAAAAAGCTGAAGAAGTAGAGAAGGAGGAAGAAAATATTGCCCTGCATTCCTACCATTGGGAAGGATTTCTGAGCCCCCAAAAGAGAGATGAATTACACTTAGTGCTGACTGCTCAGTAAGGAAAATTACTGTTACATCTAGCAGTTGGGTAAACTATGAGCAGAAAAGTAGCATCAGTGTAGGACAGAAAACAAAAAAAAACCCTAGCAATATTTAAAATAAAGATCATTTAGGTCTTCTGTCACTTCCCAGAGCTGTTATAAATTAACACCACTGGCTTCAGCAGAGCTGCCGTGATTGGCGCTTCACCAGTTTCTGTGTACACATGCTTTTCTCATCTGAGTCATCATTTTGGATGTATTGTCTGTAAGCATTAGAAAGCAAAATCCTTAGGGCAAGACCCTATTCTTGAATGTTTTTATGAACTGCCCTCACACCCAGCAGGCTGCAAATAAGGGGAAAAAATCATGACCGTATTGAAAATAAGCTATTCTTGTGAGGTTAACTTCCAGAGAGTAACCCACAGCTGCATGTGTATGCTGAGATATTCGAAGGTAAGTAGGGATCTGGGTACTTGATTTCTATTTGTAGTACTGGGGAGCTGAATGCATTAGGCAGCTTTGAAAAGCCTGGCCTGGGTGCATTGCTGTGTTTGTTCTGTAGCTCTAAATACTTTTCCAGCCACTTCACCATTAAAGGATCCTTCCATCTGTTTTTCTTGCCACATTTGATCTGGCGGAGCACCGTACAGCCCAGGGCTAAAGCAAGAGGTGCGGGAGTGCAAAGCATCTTATGTTACTCTGCTGTGCAGCAGATAATCTCTAACTCACTCTAGAAGGTGCTGAACCACCCGATAACCCGATTTACAGGAGGTATTGAGCAGGGTAAGTAAAGAGAAAGGGGATGATGTTGTTATCTGTCCTGATTAGAGAAAAGAGGTTAAAAACAGTGATACTTTTTTTCCCCCTCAGGCTTCTTATTACAGATTTTGCAGTGCAGCTCACTGCTCCTGAAGGGATGTAGGTTCTAAACAATGTGACTGAATTACCTTTGTCCAGCACACAAATCAACCCAAGACAACAGATAATTACTTGGGATAATAAATCTACAGATTGGAAGAAGGATAAAGGATAAATGCAGTTGGGAAAGCTATTACACCCATCAGCTTGAAGCAGCTTTATATGTCAGTCCCTAATGAGTATTGACAGCAGGGCTGTGTTAGGTATATAGAGAACTGCGAGAAACCTAGAGGAAGATGCACATATAGAGTAGCACTATAGAACAGCCATAGCTAGAAAAAGTAGTTATGATGATAACATCTGTGTACTGCCTGCTTCTAAATCTCAATATTTCAAACACTAGACTTTGTCATGTGGCCATAAATAGCCATTTTGGAGGCAGTGGTCGTGCAAAAGGGGGATCTCCAGCACTAACTCTGCCTGTTCTACATGAAGACCTGCTGGAGCCTCCCTGGGAGTAAACTGCTCAGGAGCTGTCTGTGCGTGCCACTGCCCTCAGCTGTTCTACCTGCTGCATAGAAAAGAAACACAAGTAATAACACTTTCTAAAATCAAACAAATTTTTTCATACTGGCATTGTAAATTTACATTATGATGAAATAACCTTTAATACCCTGAAATTTACCTGTGATTCATTATTGGTTTATCAGCTTTTAATACTGCAGTGTGTCAGCATCATTGCAAATGCAAGTGCTATTGTAATGACTAACTGAAGCTGAAGTTAACCAGAATATATGAGACCAAAACTAGAGCTGAGTTCACTCTGTGTTAACCCATAATTTAGGACATATTATCCCGAGTACCTATTTTCCACAGTAAATGAGATGCTGATTTACAGCTGTGAAATGAAGAATGTGCTTTTTTTTTTTTTTTAATACTGCTTTATATTTTGAAACTAGTGCAGTCAGAGTGAAATGAAGAGAGACAATGATTTGGAGGGATGCTCTTCTGGGCGTACATGTGTGTCTCCAGATGTGAATTGCAACAAAACATTTTTCATTTCCTATGCAGCTTTGCATTACTTAAATATTTAAGTGATTTCACTGCACAAAAGCATTTCAGTTGACATCTGAAGGCAAAGGAGTTTGAAGCCCTCAGACTTGCTTCTGTTGTCTCATTTCATGGTACATTTTCAATTGAAAAGAAGGTCTTGTCTTCAAAAATTCAGACCCCCAGTTTTACCTATTGCATGAATGTAAAAACAAGACATAGTCTCTGAAAGCTACGTTTCATTTTATAGTGCTTTAAACATTCTCTTTATACATACATCTTGTATTCTGAAGGACAGATAAAACGAAGTGGATGATTCTTACACTGTGTAAAGAAAAGTGTGTATCTCAGGCAGCACAGGTTGCAGTCTGTTCTCACCTGAGACACAGTTCCTCCATTCGTGTTTCCATTTTGAATAAACAAAATGGAAACTTCCTGACTCGGATCTTTCAGAGTATTCTGTTCACATTTTTCTTTGTATTTCTTTTTCAGTAAAGTCAATTATTAAGAGGGGAAAATAAAAGCAATTTGCTTGCTTATGAACCTTTAATCAGAGTTCAGAGAAACTGGAGAAACTCTTCCCAGTCTTCCAGCCCATCAAAGAGATTTCCCAGGTGCTTCTCACCAGAACAAGTGAAGAGGTTAAGAGCTCACTTGAGTCTTGTGGTAGCAGTGAGTCAAGTTTGGTAAAGTTTAAAAAGGAACTGATTATTAACTTGAAATTGAAGCTACCTAGAAAAGAGAAAACAGGCATCCTTCCCTGACCTTCTTTAAAAGCCTTTAAAAAAATGTGATGCTTGAGCAATTCTATTGATGTCTACAATGCAATGTGCTCCTCAGTGCTGAGAATAAACTGTGGATTTGTTAGAAGGCTGAGTCTGTGTTCCTTGCTTTGGAAGTAATTTGCTGATTGACCGTGACAGTCGTTGGAGCACAGCTTTGCAATCAGTAAACTGGGAAGAGACCTTAGATCCCGTGTGTTCAGGAACTGAGCAGTGAAGTTCAATGGTGCTGAAGTCCATAGAGTACTCAGCACTGATTTTCAAAAGTTATCACCTCCCTTTTGGAAACACTGTCCTTAACACCCTGATCAGCTGCCTGTGAAGTGGAATCCCTATTATGCAGAAGTCTTGCAAGACTTAATTCCGTTGGTAGCATGTAGTACTTGTAGGAGTGTTCTTTGCGTTGTGAAAGCAGGCATTTCCGCAGTGCACATGCAGTTGAAATCTGTGGGCTCTGGGAGACAAATCCAGGGCTGTCTCCGTGTGATTGTCAGACTCCCTGGTTATGTGACAGGTAACACCTACATTTTTCTAGGTGCAGACTGAGACGTGAAATCCCACCAGCTGAGTGTAGACAAACCTGAACTATATATATAGTTTATATAATAACTTTATATAACCCAACTATAAAACACATTTGGACTTTTGTACTTCAGGCTTGTATGTTTGAAAACTTTCCCTTGTATGTTGATTGGAAAAGTAGAAGGAATTGATCGGGGCTGTTATAAGGGGAGACCATAACTGGAAGAGAACAAAATTATTGCACCAGCAGTCAGCCAGAGAGCTCCTAGCTATCAATGCTGCTTCGAGTGCTGGAGCTGAAGGTTTTGGTTAACTTTTGGCAGATGCACAGGCATATCTGAGTTTCAGAAACTTTATATTGAGGCATCTTGTTTAAGTTCCCGTCTTGTATGTGATTTCCCTCCCCATCCCTTTTAGTCTCTGCAAACTGGTGAAGTCATTCCTGGCTGCTTTTCCAAATCCATTGCAGCACATGGTGCTGAACGCACACTGGTGCCTCCAGCTCTTTTCCTTCTGTTTCGAGACACAGCTCTGAAGTGCAGTGTGTCTCCTGCTAGCTTTTGCTCTGCCTGGTGTTTGCAAAAGCCTGTGTACGTGCAAGGCTGGTTAAAGATGAGATGAGGCACCTCTACTTAATTTCTGCTTAGACTACTAGCCACTTGTGTGACTCAAGTTACAACAGTTAATTAAATCCTTGGTTACTTGCCTAATTAGAAACAATGGTGGCTTGTTAAAAGATCATGCCATGTAAACCCCTGTCCTCCCAAACCTGCAGCGGGGGGGGGGGGGAAATTTTATACTACTGGGACTGGATTTTAGTTAAACCAAGATAAATGCTTTCTGGCTGTCTGAAAAAGCCTGTGATGTGATGCATTAGGGAATCTCCTGGGAACCCTCAGTGTGATTATTTGACAAGCTGTTGGGTTCCAAGGCTGCTCTAAGCAAGAAAGTGTGTGAGCCTCTAGGTCTGAATGGAAATTAGTATCCCCGAGAAAAATGGTATGACAAACCTTTAAAACCTAGTGCATATGTTAAAGCTGTAGTGACCTGCTGGGATGATACTTGGGGGGACATCAGCAAGTTACAGCTGAGGGTTTGCGGGGGGGAGGATTTGGGATAGGATGGAAGTATGGGGAGTAATCCAAGAGTAGGTACCTGGCTCAGTAGAACTCTTAACATTTGATGGTTTTATCTGTATTGTTTTATTGCTGCTTGTGGGTTTCATTATTTAAGACAAACTGTCAGATTGATTGAGGGTTCTGCTTTGGCAGACTACCACTCCTCACTTGTGACAGCACATACACAAAGAATACCAATTGTTTGTATGTTCTGGTTGCACTTTACAGTTAAACTTCCACAGAAGGCATGTGGATTGTGGGAAGTGCTGCTTTGCTTTTAACAGTTAATTTCTACAGGATGCTGAGCTTTCCTGTAAGGTATAGAGCATTTGACTCCTATTTTCATCACTGTTTCCTTTGGGACCCAATTGGGGTGCTCTGTGCTGCCTTGAAATCCCACTGTGCCCTATATGTGCTACCTCTTCAGAGGGGTGTGTGCTGTTGTGTGTAGTATTCTCTTGAAAAGAAACTTCCAGTGCACAAAAAGCTGATTAATTCATAATTTAGATGAGACTAGATTGAAAAGAAATTCAGCATCTTTTTTGTTTGTTTGTCTAGTTCCTGGTGTGTTACAAAATGTCTCTATTAGCCAAGCTGCCAGGGGGTTAATTTGCTCTGATAGTCTAATCATCTCCAACAACATTATTTTAGGTTTTCATATTGCTGCTTAGATCAGCAAGATTAGAGAAGAGACTTGAGAAACAGTGCATATCTTGGGAAAAGAAGAAAAAAAGAGATGGGGGAAAAACATTTCGGACATAGCCCTCTGCATTATCAGCTGTCAGACTTTAAAAGATTTGCTTTTCCTTACAAGCTCTACCTCTGAGATGTAAGCCTTGATTTCCAAAGTGCTGTGAGATGGAGCTTTTTGTACCAGAGACAGGCTCATTAAAAGGAATGCGTGGTACTTACCAAGTCTAGACCTTGATTCCTCAACCTCCCTGATTAGTTGTTAAATAGAACACATAAATAGTTGCGGATCGTGAATCACAACTTGGTTTTGCAGATAAAATAGTGTCTGACATCCTAGACCATAAAGTCACGCTTAGTCTTTCACTCTCCCCATGAGTGCTGGGGAAGGCAGTTCAGCCCCACAGGTAATCATTAAGGCACAAATGTTGTTGCTGACCAGCCCAAGGGGGTCCTTATTTGGGCTGCTGGACATTTGTGGATCCTATTTTGAGGAAACTAAATTTTCCTATGGATTGCATGGCTGCTTACTCAGAACTCTTGAGTTTTGCTGTAGCTTTAAAAAATATTGTATGCTGTGATGCTAGTTGCTGGAGTCACTGAGTCACTTGCTGTGCCTGGTCTCAGCGGGTTGTAGAAATACCACCAGTAGCAACAAAAATATTTTTCTACTTGAGGTTATGTCTAGCTTAGAAGAAGTCCTGACTGCACAGAGTTCTTCCTACGGAAAGGAAACACCAGCCCACAGTAGGAGCCTGTCACTTAAGAACATACCCAACTTTGGTCCTGTTGAAAGTAATGAGAATATTCACAGGCTTTGGGCTGCTTTTTATCCCTCTGGATTTGAGACATTCATGAGAGGCCACATTAGGATCAGCTTAGCAGCCCATTCCTGTTTTCCAGTAGAGGGGAATGACCAAACCTTTTTGTGTATGTACTTGGTTGCTGTTGGTTGTATGATGATAGTAGTGGACAATGTACACTTACACATATTGTGATGTTGTTTTCTGTGACAGCAGATGATAAAAGGATGGTGTTAAAGTTCTAATTCTTTTGTCTGGTGTGAATGGAGAGGCTCAGGGCAAATGCAAGGACAGGGAGCGGGCGGTGTGACACGAGTCAGCCGTAGTGTCAAGAGGGTTGCACAACCTTGCAGGTAACATCATGGCAGCATTCAAGTAGGTGACTTGGATCCTTGACACTGGGCTTTGATTTACTGTTGGGCACTGCTGTGCTCATGATGACATGTGAAAGTGGTGATTCCAGACCTAACGAGCTCAACTTTGCAACAGTTGCTGAAGGGAAGTAACAGCAACCCTGTAGCTTAGGTCCATTAGAGTCTGAGCTGGGTGACATTGAGCTTCAAAGCAACTCCCCAGTGACGTTTGTGCTGAAGTGTTAGTATCTTAAATCAAACAGTTCAAAGCCCTAGAAAAAGGATATTGCAAGCAGCAATCTATTCTGGACAGAAATGCATGAAGGTGATGTGTAATCTCCATTTTCTAAGACTCCAGGGTACTGCTTAAGAATTTTTCTCTTATCTGTCTGAGACAATGCTATTGTAATGAACACGGGGCAGAAATAGTGACACAGTTGAACAAAGATTTTTATCAGCTGCCTAAAGATGGTGTCAGCTGTTTAGTATTTTGTGGAAGATCTTTAAAGAAATCTTGAATAATTTTTCAGAAATTAATATGCCTCATCTCTCATCATGTTACTAAACTATGGCTGTGCTGTCATCTATAGTTTGTGTTCTTTAATTTTCACAGCTTCTCAGGTGATGGGTGCTCTGTCCATTGCTGTGGTAACAGCTGTTTTTATTTCTTACTCAAAGTAAACATTGACATAAGACCCACTGTAACATGTTGTTTTTATTCATCGTGTACACCTAATAGATGCCATAGCTGTGCAAATATGTCATGATTGTAGTGGATAGAGAATAATAAACTGAAAGTCTAATGCCCTGCTATATAACTGGTTTCGCCTTCCAACACACACATAATTTGTGTGAGCTACTTCAACTCTGTTTTCACTCCTCCCCATGTTTAATTAGATTTCAAATACTTCAGAGTGGAAACAGTCCCTGACTGCGTGTTGGTGAGTGTTTGAGGGAAATGGGGTCTAAGGGCAGATGAGGCATGCAAACTTTGTTTTTGCTCTTAAACAGCTCCATTTGGAAGTTGAAATGATCCCATGAGCTCTCGGCAGTTTTTCAAAATCCCTCCTATCCTTTTTCTGAATGCGAATCATGGGAGTAGCAGTTCTTTACCTGTGTTAGTGCTTCTATTTTGTTGCCTTAAAAAACCCAAATGTCCCGTGAAAAGCTGTATGAGATTGGTAGCCCCAGTTCCCTCCATGAGGCTTTGCTACCCAGATCCCTTCAGACTGTGGCTCCTCGAAACCCCTGTGGAGTCGTGCAAGTGCAGAACGAGGTGTTTACAGTTCCTCCCTGGCAGCAGGGGAGGTGATTTTTGCTTTAAATTCTGACACCCAGCAGTCCCTGTGCCACCCCCAGTGGGGAGAGCTCTTAGGTCTGGCTCTTCTTGGAAGGGAAAACGCTGTTGGAAAAATTCTTTCTGCAAGTGTTTTCTAGGTTTCTCCCTGCTCCCTATCACAATTATCTGATAAACGTAGCAATTATCATTTTGCTGTAGAGTAAAAAAAAAAATAATTTTTATCTACAAGAAGGGACTTGCATATTCTGTATTATATTCTATATGCTTTTAGAATGATTCAGATGGAACCTCATTAAACATCTTTACAGCCCTCTTAGATTCATCTCTATTAACTATTATAGGAATTTCCCGTGAGGGAATGACTCTGTACCACCTTGCACTGAAATAAAGTACAATTTAGTCTGCTAGACTATTCTGTTGGGAGTGATGGCATTAAAATGCCGTGCAGAGATAGAGCTTGCAGAAATGAAGCTGTAGCCCCAGTTCTGCAAAAAGACTATTCATGTACTTAGCTGTATGGGCTGTGGCCAGAGTTAAAACATGGGCAGGAACTTTTGAAATCAAGATCATGCTTTATGAAAACTTTTTTATCCTGCAGGTGGGAGTGTGCTGTGTACTGCAACGAATATTGTTGAAAGGGGTCTAATTGCTTACCCATTTTTTATCAGTCAGGTGATACTTTCCAACTTCTGCAGAGTTATTTTAAAGTAAAAAAAATAATACAGTTAGCTAGGTTTTAAATATATTGATTATTCTGGTTTGGGGAGAGTACTCCTTTCTTCCATGTTAGTAGAGCTAATACCAGAAGGTGTCATTTTTGGGGGTGCCTTGCCTAACATTGTACAATAAGTGTATTAGGTAAGAGGGCTCAGTTGAAAGAGCCACAACAACTCTCTTGTTCTCATAGTGCTAAATGGGTGAGTCATGGCTGGATGTAAGAGCGATCCCTGGGAATGGGAAATGGTCAAGAACTTCTTGTTCTGGGAAGCTCTGATTGTTCAGAAAGGCAATGATTGTCCCGTTGTGTTGCATAATTATATCCGCCTCCACATAGCCTGCTGCTGTTCATTTCTATTATGTCTTTTTCCTTAAGTCCTAGCTATTCAAGGAGAAAAATTAAGAGATTCATGGCAGGAGCAAGTGAACATCCATGTGTCCTTCTCTGCTCAAAAAAAGTCTCAATGGATAAGGAATGTTACTTGGGTAATTGTTTAAATGGTGCTTAAGAGGCCCCCTGGGCTAATTACATTGGCTCTATGATTTGCCTTTTTGCCAAACACTCAACTGATTCAGAGTCAGAAGCATGAAAGAAAAGAGGAAAAAATACAAGAGGATTGTAGTAATTGAGTCCCTACAAACAAAAGAACGTGAATCAGTCATATTAAAAATAAGTTGCCACTCTGAAATATTAATGTACTCAAGTATTTGTTTGACAAATAACTCTCTTTGTTTTATTTCTCATTTCTGTAAATATAAAAAAGGAAGAAAAATAAACACCATATTCTTACGATGTGGAAAAAAAAAAGGGGGGGGGGGGAAACTATTCTCTGTTCCATTTTAGAGCTTCATCATTTAGAGTAGAAAAGAGCCTTGTGTGGGAGCTTACTCCAGATAGGTATTTTGGAGAAAATCGGAATCTGGATTGATTTTTGGTAGGGAGTTCTTAAAACTGACCATTTGTGTTTCATATGTCTTTCCTAGTTTGTTACCTGAGGCTTAAATGCCCTTAGAGAAGTGTTTCTTCTTAGATTCCAGATACGTGCTCCTGACCTGGTAGGTGAAGCTGATTGGGATTAATAGCCAGACTTGGGGTTTGGGTTTTTTCTGATCTAAACATTTTAGTTGTCATCTGTGATTAAAAGTGACTCTGCAGTGTTTGAGTCTGGAAATCCTTACATCAAGGCAGATTCATGTGGACAGTTGTAGCAATTTTGGAGCTGGTTGTGTGAGTAGAGATGTCTCATCTGAGCCTTGCATAATTGTACTTCCTAGATTGGAAGGAATTTTGGAGTGCTGTCTCTTCATGCTGTTTTCAAATACTTTAGAAAGAGGAGATCTGGAACAAAGATGCCCGTAAAGTGTAGGGTAGAAATGCCCAGCTTGAGTGAGTGAATAAATAAATGATTAAAAACCCAGGCTGAATCGAGTTCCAGGCACACCTCTTCATCACCATAAAGCTTCCTTTTCTTAGCCTAGTGTTTCCACTTTATTCTTTCCACTGCAGTATCCTCTGGTTCCTCCTTGTCACAGTCAATCCATATTACTCCATTAGTTACTGACTGGGCAAGAGTCAGCTCATCCTCTTCATTGAGTCTGTGTGTGTATGTGTGTCTCTGCCCTGCTACCCCAGCAAAGAGCATTCGCTGATGCCTTCCGACTGCTCCCAAACCTACCAAACGGCTCCGCTGCCCTCCTCTTGCGTGTGCTTCAGATAAGACGTCTGCAAGTCCCTGTACAATGTTTGTAGGGACCCCTACTCTCCTGTGAAATGTATTTAGAGCAGATTTTCTTACAGGCACAAGTATGATATCATTGCAGAAGTGTTCCTGTCAGATGTGGATACGTGGAACAGAGACAGGGAACCAGCAGCTGTAAAATGTATGGGTTTTGCTACACTATAGACAGACAGGATGATGCTCTCCAGCTTTTTCCCAAGTTGAACCTTAATTCTTGTGTTTAATTTTTAGTATGCTGCTTGTGCAGATCCTGATAGGATCATTTCAATTAAGCTTTATATTCTAATACAGGTACATTTATGTGAGTAAGTGTTGGTTGCACTGGAGCTTGGGATTTACATTGCACAAACACCCAACTGTTTGGCTGAGTCTTTCTTTCTCTTTAGGCAGCCTATTCATCTTTTTTGCTTTATATGTACCTTCCACTCCTTACATTCTCACTGGAGAGAAAAATATGGAGATTGGAGCTATAATTCCTCTTGTCTGATTAAATACAATGTGAGACTTGCATTTGATACAATACCTCCTGGGCTGTCTTATACAGGAGTAAGTGTTCCAGCATGTGATGAGAGGGGACAGAATGTTATCACAGTTCCAGTGTTTGTGTATTAAATTTCCATGTGGTCAGGCTTGAAAAGAATAATGGTGAGAATGACTTTGACTTCTCTAAAATAAGGCTTTATTGTAATAAAGCGAGTGTGTTACATGTTTATTACATAAATATATATGAAAGTGTACTCCTTTGGTGCAAGTGGTACTAAGTAGTTAATGCAGGAGGTCATGGAGTAAGATGCCATCCCCCCAGCCACTGGACGAGACTGCAGTCCTTTGTCACTTTCATGTCCATGTGCATTCTGGACTGTGACACTGAACCCACTCACGACAGATCTGGTGATCCTTCTGAGAGGGCTTGGGACTCTTCCATGTAAATACACAAAGACTGAGGAGGATAAAAAGTGTGCTAGGTGAAACTTTTCTCTCTCCTATTGTTGCACAGGCTTTAGTTGCAAATCCAGTCCTTGACCTACCTAAATACAAGGACTGGCTGAGGCCACCCCAGACAGCTGCTACATTGCCCCTGAGAAGGCATAATTTATAACCTTGTTCCCTCTGCACCAGCCAGAGGAGTTGGAGGTCTGGAGGCAGCACCTTCCAGACTACTGCAGCTCTGCCAGAGGCAATGCACCTGCTTTAGCCAAAGGTCCTCCAGAAACCGCTGCATTGGATCATCTCTGCCACCACTGCCACCAGGAGCAGCAGCCGTGAACCAGCAGCTCCTCAACCTTTGCACTCGTGTGATGCAGATACGACACATTATTAATTCCAGTGGACTTTGGATCAGTTAGTAGCTACTGCCCAGCTTTGCTATTTAAGCATGCTAAGAGATTGCTTTTGGTGTTGGGGCAATTTTTTTCCCTTTGAGCATAGTCAGAGCAAAGTTTGATTTGTACTTTTTTTAAGTGCATGCTTTAGCATACAAAATCCATTGCATCCTTTTGTAGAGCCAAGTGGACTGTTCTTGTTTGATTTGGCTCTTGCTTAATTTGGAGCTGTGCCAAAAGCCTGAATATTCAGAACACTTAAGATTTTTTTTTTTATTGAAGCAAAAAATGGTTCTGAAGTCTCTCATTTGTCATTCTGAACTCAGCTAGTGAAAGCCCTGTGAACAGGCACATTTATCAGTGAGGTTTTCTTGGAGTTTTCTGGTTTTGTTTGCATATTGAATGAAAATTCATTAGGGCCAAGGAGTATGTGACTGGCCAGTAAGCCTGGTGTTAAGATATTTCTGTATACAATATGAATATAATATATATGAAATACACAAATTAAATTGTACTAGTTTATATATTATATTAATTATAGCTGAAGTATAAAATACTTGAACAACTGTTGAGCTTCAAGTGAGAATGTACAAGCAGAGGACAGATCTAGCAGTGTTAACAAAAGCCGATGTTCTTTTTCTAGGACCTGTGTTCATATTTGAAACCCATCTGCTGGGCACCTTGGCTGTCCTGCATGCAGAGGGCATCATTGTTCCCAGGGAATGCTCTTCCTTGAGATTGCAGTGTAACTAGATGGGAAGGCAAGTGTTCAGCTAGCCAGTCTGCATCATGGTGGTACCAAGGATTTCCCCTTCTCTGGGTGACCCTGGTGTCAGCAGAGATGGAAGGGACGAGGGTTAGTTGTGGTTTCGGTTTCTTCCTTGGCTGTGGTCTTCTGGATATTGCTTATGCATTCACCAGTCTCAGGGCTGATTGCTGAGACCCTGTGCAATGGTTGCATGAGGGAGAATTTATTTCCTTTGTGTGTATGTACAGATAGATAGATGGAAGAGGGGAAAGTGAAAAGAAACTAGAAGAGCGATATAAGTGCAAGGTAGGTTTCTCTTGCAGCCTCTGGCCCGTACAAGAAATTAAATGAGCTTAGCTTCTAGATGACACATGTAACTGATTTTAGATATCCATGCTCATTTATTTTGCAAGGTTAAATTCTCCTGAGAGCTATCTGTTTCATCCTGCACAGCAGGCTAGTATCTTTTGCTACCATGCACATTATCTAGGAGAACAGTGTCAGGAGAAAAATGTCTGGGGGTATGTTTGTACTGGGTCCTGACTGGGACTTTTTTTGTCCTGTTAGAACTTTTGAATTAATACAGACAATCTTGTGTTTTCATGATGCATTTGTACTTCACAAATTCTGGTTCCCCTCATTGGAACTTGTTTTCTTCTGAACTTTGTTGAAATGCCTTTTGTAACAAAAGGTTTAATCCAGAAATACTTTTTCACATGGTATGTTCATTTTTAGAAACCATGAAATTCCCAGGTGTGAGCTTTCCACATTGACAAAACTCTAAACAGATAAAGTGTCGGAGGTGGAGGAGAAAAATTGTTCTTTTCATTAAAAGTAATCATCTTGACTCTTTGTAAAAATCACTTTCACCACATGCTCCGTGTTAACCCTGTTGCAGTCAGTGATTAATTTGTACTATAGAGATGAGTAGGAATTATTTTGGGCTAATGATCTCACCCATTTCTGACCCAGGATTTTTTGGGGTGTTGTGATAGTACTATGAAATTCAGCTACTGATGCATGTAAATGCTATATAAAGGTTACCATTAATGACATGGGTCTCAGTTAATCCAAAATCTGATCCTGTGACACTTTAAATCCGTGTCAAAGCTTCCATTGACTTCAGTCAGGACATGATCAGGTCAACAGTTGAGTACTTGTGCTAAGGACTAGGAGCCTCTAACTCCACACTCCAACTCCTGATTATCGGTTTCCTCTTTCAGCAATTAGTCATACTGTTAAAAACAGATCATTAAAACAAGACATGTCCAGAAAGAGAAGTAACTTCTGAAGTGCCAGACTCCCTGCGGAGTTGCTCACACAGGAGTGCTAATGAGGGCAAAAGTACAAAGAGTGAAGCTGAACAGAACCAAGAGAGATCTGATCTAGAAGTTGGGGAAAGCACCTCTGTAACTCTTTTGTTAATTGTACATTGGTGGAATAAACTAGTTGACAATACGTGGAATAAGCGATTGTGGTTTTGGAGTATATTGGAGTGAGCCTTTATCTCACTGTGGTGGGTGGGCTTTATAGCAAAGTCTAAATTTGCTGTTGCTCACAAGCAAAGAGCTAAAGTGCTTTTACTTGCAATTGTAATTTCCTGCTTCTGGATTCGGAGGTCTTGCGTTTGGTCCTGCTGGGTGTTTCAGCATGGTGCTTTGGCAACCTGTTGCCCAATGTGTTGAGTGAGGTTTATTTCTAAAACAACCAGAATGTTGTTAACAATCCAAAAGTTTTCTGTAATCTACAGTGAGATAAGATACTTTTCAGATATCTGAAAAAATTCTCATCCTAGCTAAAGAAGGACTAGAGCTAATGCCATGTAGAGAGCTTGGGAACAAGGGGGTGAAAATGATGCATCAACTAATGTGCGAGAAGACACAAGTGCAAGGGGTTGGAGAAAATTCAGAAGGGAACCCTGTTTCCCTTTACACTGAGTTATATGCCGCTCAGATTCCCCTCCCTCCCTCCCCCCCAATTGCTGTGATGATGGTGCAATAGCTAAAGTCTGCAATCAGAATGATAGAAAGGGTTTGGGGCATCCTGCCTGGAGAAGCTGTGTGCAAGGAGTGAAGGTGACTTCTGAGCCCTGGCTTCAGAAACCAGGGAGGCCCTCGTGGTAGATTTGTGGGAAAATATTGCTATAACAACAAAGATTTTGCTCTTAAAGGGGGAAAAGTATGTAACACCATCAAAGAGGAACAAGGTTTCAAAGGGAAACATATGTCTGAAACATACGGGTCAAGTTTATTTGAAAGGAGAATTTGTTTGCTTTTGATTCTTTATAACATTTCCCATGGAGACTAGCAAATATAGCTGCCACATTTTTGGCAAAGGGGATCTTATCCTAAACCTGAAACACTTAAATACACATACTTATGTAAACATGGTCTCAATTAGTTTCAGCCGTGTGTCTTCTAACTGCTGCCTTTAGTAGTTAATTTTTTATTCTATTGGCTGTATTGTAAGCTTAAAATGGGATTATTAATTTAAAAATGTTATTGCTCTTTTAGAAAGAAGGACAAGGTGAGTAAACAAAATTTTCTTCAGTGGTTATTCTATATGTGGAAAGGTCTGTAGGAGTAAAGGTGCTGATGATAGACTATACTGTGAAAACTTTCTGTAGGGTACAGTGGGCCTGCAACCACCTGAGGTTTGTAGTTATTGAAAGCCATTGTTGAAACTGGTTGGCCATTACAGAAAACATTTGGGTAGCAGTAACTCAAGATTCCTCTCTGGCTGTGCTTTCCAAACAATATCCATTAGCAAAGTTGAAATTTGAAGGAGGAGCAGGATAAAGGCAAATCAGGTCCTATTCACTGAACTGTTCTGGTCCCAGTGCCTTCCTTGGGCTGGAATACAACTCATTTTTATTTCCAAATACTGGACCACCCTCTTTGATTCGGTTAACTTTGTTTATTTTTACATAAATGTATGACATACTCCTCTCTCATGCAGGCAGTAAGCCCTCATTGATGGCAGTGGGACCTTCACTACCTTCAGGATGAGAGCATTGGGATCGATAAAAGAATGCCTGAGAGCTAGCCGGGCTTATACTCCACTCTTCCTAAGCATATGATAGTTGGGAAAGCAAACAATCCACTAAGACCTAATCAACTTAAGTGCATTTAAAACACCAATTGTGACTGTCATCAAGGGAGTACAGTCAACAGAATTGATACAAACCTTTCAAAGCCCTGGTGCAAAAAGATGGGCAAGCTCATAGCTAGAATTATAACCTCTCACCTGCACTTGAATGGTTTCAGCTTCCCAGTCTGTATTTTTATTACATTGGTGCTTACTGAAATAAATGTATATGTATATATTTGTGTATAAATACATATATACATATGTTTTTTTAGAAGCACCAAAAGTAGACTCTTAATGTAAGTACATAAAAGGCTAATACCTGTTCCTCAGGCATCACTTTTGGATCCTCTATCATCATGTTATCAAGTGCTTGGACCTAGATTTAGGTGAAGAACAGGGCTTATGGGTCAAAGCATTTGCCTTTCCCTCCATGCAGATGCCCTTATTGCCTTTGTATCTCTGTTGCAATACAATGGCTGAAACAAGAGATAGCAGTGACAAACACAGGGAGAATTGCCAAGGTTGTCTTGGCATTGTTTCCTTTCTCTGGCCCCCAAAAAAAGGGAGAGAAAGAGCAGAGGCTTTGGCTGTTTGCCAGCTTGCTTAGTGATTTGCAGACAGATCAGCTTGTGAAGATGGATGGTTGCAAACACTTATTAGCATGTAGCGCCAGTGCCAGATCTTAAGACGGCCGTCTGTCTGTCTTGCGAGAACATTGGTTACGCACCTTTGGTAATGAAGTGACTGAATCTCGCTGTTCTGACTTCTGACAGCGCCTTGTTGTAAGCGGATATTAAATGACTTGTAATCAAGTTAAACAAGCTGTGGAACCACAGTGGGGCTCTCAGTGCATTGTGTGTCCTAAAATCTAATTTTGTCTTTGTTATTTTTACTGGACTGTATCTGTGATTTGGGATGACTGATAAGGGAGTAAATGTGCACAGATTGTGTTTAACTCACATTGAGATCAAAATCCCTACCATGACTGGGCTGCTTTACCCAGAAGAAACCATATAGGTTCTTGAAATATTTCCTCACAGCTGGTGCTAAACTAGAGCTGAAGGACTGAGTAGTCTGCCATGGAGGCAACGTTTGAGTGCAGGTCTCATATCAAATGGAGTTTGGTCTTCTGTATTGAACTCAGACAGCGGTGGACTTCAGTTTATAGATCTTGAAGTCTTCTGAGCTCTCAGAGTCCAAAATGGCACAACTATCAGCTGTATTTGAGATTTTTATTACCTTAAGTGATGGAAATCAATTTTCCTCCTAAGAGTGAATTCACTTTTTAGGATTCCCTGGAGTTGGGTCTCATCTTTGTTCACTTTCAGATATATACATCTTGATATTGTAACAACAGTAAGAATTTAATTTTTTCAGGAGTCCTTATTGATTTTTCAGCCTTTCAGCTAAAGACACATTTAAGAACATTCATTCCTACTAATGTAAAGATATGAAGAGATTCTGAGTTTGCTTTAGGAGCAGTAATAAAGAGGATGAAGTCTTTTAATGAGCCTTTTCTAGTCAGACTTCTATCCAGACATGCCTACATCTTGCTTAGGAACTATGATTTCCATAATAGTTTAAAATCTGTCAGACTCCCTTCTCAGTCTTATTCTGACTGCATTACACAGTGAACCTGAAGGATGGTCCTTTTTTCAAGGACGGCCTAAGATAAAAATAGTATCTTTCTCACAGAAATGGGTGAAAGAGTTTTCACAGACCCTGCCAACAGTGTTCCTGGCTCAGAGCATTTCTATTTATCCTTCTTTTCTAAAAGCACTGAATTCACTTTTAAGTTTGAAAGCATAAAAAAAAATAAATCATTGGAGATCCAAATTTGATGGTTCCAGATACATCTCATATTTGAGTTGTCCTGAATTTTAAGCATCAAGATGCCAAATTATTAGATCCTGGCAGTGTTCCCATTTGCCTAGCAAAGCAATCCTATGATAATTAATGTGGCAAGGCTTCTCTGTGTAGGAAAATATTTGAGATCTGCAGAGACCACAAAATGAACCGTGATAAAATAATTCTGCCAAGTTTGGCTATGCAAATTAGGGACATATGGTTGGTGTGGCTGATGTGGGTAAAACCCTTTGAAGCCTAATTTATATGTCGTCTTACTGCCATCCATCACACTTCCACATAGTGGCAGGAGCTGTCGGCAGAAGCTGTTGCTGCACTTCAAAATAAACTAGGTGTGTGTTCTGTGTTCAGGAGAAAGACTGGAGCTTAGAGCAAAGAAATTAAGAGTAGAAATAGTAACATTGAACTTTGTTAGTATCTCTCGCTGTCTTGTCTCTGTGTACTATATAAGCACTTAATACAAATAGTTTTGAATTTGACTGTACTACCTATACTTGGAAGTTCTAGGGCCAAACCAATTTATAATCTGCTCTAAATATGGAATAATCCCAGTAAAATCATCATGAAAGATAGCAGAATTTGGCCTAGTATGTCCAGATTAAATATGTTGTCCTGGAAAGGCAATAAAAAGTTTAATTTTTATGTTGGTTACTTTGATGCTTTACTTTTTAGTATCTGTCTTTAGGAGAAATAGTACTGTAGATCACTTGAATTTTTTTTTTAGTATGCAGAATGGGTAGTGAAAAGCTAGGTTAAAGGCTACCCAAAATTACAAATGCTCCTAATTGTTTATTTTAAAAAACAGCGTTTACCTCACTGGAAAGACATCGGCATTTGGGAATGTGAAATGATGAGAGATGTAAACAGAAACATCCTTCATTGTCAGTGGAGCTTTACTACAGAAGCATGTTCAATCAGCACTGGTTCCTTCTCATTAAGTGGTGTCACTTAATTACAGCTCCAGGTGAAACAAAATGATTTGCAGTAACCATGTCAAATTAATTAGCATGATACAAATACAAGCCTTTTTTTTTTCCTCATTGCATAATGCATGGACATGACCTGTTTAAATGTATTTACTTTTATTGACACTTTAATTGGCCGCCCACACACAGTTTCTCTATGCAGTGATTTCCATAGTAACAAAAGACAAATGATCATGTCACTCACACTGGGAACCACATAAAATTACATTGCTGGCCCCTTCCTACTTCTCTTCCCAAGAGCTAAGAGCATCCTTAAAAAAATCTATAGTACAAACAGCAGAACAAGGGAGGAGGGCATGTAGTACTACCCTACATGTAGGTTGATATATTTTAGCATCACCTAGCAGGTGTGGTACAGGGTCAGAGGTAGTGAGGTCTCTGACAGAACTTTTTGAGCTCTGATGTGAGAGGAATTGCAAAGCAGATGTACTGCTGCTCTCAGAGTATAGTTTAGGCATATTTATTTCTTTTTGGAAATCAGACATGCTTAAAGGTAATCTAGCATTGGAGCATGCCTTACTTTGTCTCTTTTTCCCACATTGCAGTTTCTAGATACGTTTGCAAAGCCTTTGAAGTTGGTTGAAACTCCAATCAGAACTTCAGCTTATGATAACGCGGTGCCAGCCAAAGTGTTTGGCCTGTGAATCTGATGTTTTCGGGTTGGAAAAATCTTGGCTGGAAATTAATGTGACTGAAGACTAGTTTTGATTCATATGACACAGATAAGATGAACACTTGATTAGTTCATAGAGCATCAACATCAAGTATATGAAGTACAAATATTCTATTACCAGCTTGGAACTGAACGAATGACTGTATCTGTTACTTTGCGAGCAATGTATTCCACTGTCACAGAGAACTATCCTGTTTGTAGCAAAGGGTGATACATAATGCCAGATTCAAGTATTTATCATTTTGCAATACCATTCCTAGGACATTTCATGGTCTACCACAGAAGTAAAAAATGGAGACTGGCATTATAAATGAGAATAGAAAATTTTTAACAAGTCTGAACTCTCTCTGCCTTATGATTCTCATGAATATAATGAGATATGGTTGGTCCATTTGAATAGATAAGTGAGGGTTCCACCTTATGCGATGAAGTATAGCATGCATGAAGAGCTTTTTCCTCTAAGTATTTAAAAATGTCCAATTCCAACGACAGAGGCTGATTTTTAGGTGAGATGCAATCCAAAGCCTGACTAGCTATGGCTGTTTAAAAACTTTCTTGCTCCTTTTCAGATGTAGTGTTTTAATGTCATGTTGTCTTTGATACCTCAGATCTTTTATTTTCTCCAAGTCTTTTCTGCAGCTGCAATTCTATAAACACTTCTGCTCTTGCCTCCAATACTACTATGAAATGCTGTATAGCTCCCTCTTTCCAATAATGGAAAAAATTTCATTGTTGTGGTGTTTATAGCTCAGGATTATTAGGAGCTGAGTGTGGCTGAAATTCTTGGCAAAATGATGTGTTCAGTGAAGAGTACAACTTTGAGGCAGCCAAAGAAATTAATATGTCAAATTTTAATTTAATAAAGAGCTGAACAACCTGAAAATGAAGCAGAGCTCTTCAGTTTATGGAAAAAAAAAAAAAAAAGAAAAAAAATCACTTAATCCAGTAACGTTTTTTTCCTGCCTTCTGGTAAGCAACAACCCTCAAAGCCATTCTATGTTGACAGTAATCATTTTACCTTTGTTAGTAGTTTAGTCTGACCAGCAAAATCCCTGGTCAATTATTCATAAAGTTCTCTGTCTGAGCTTTTACTTTTTAATATCCTTTAAAAATGCTGTGAATTCTTTTTGCAATTTTAAGTGTCCTACTGGGGCAACCAGTGTCTTTGCAGTTGTTTTCCTGCTGTTCCCAGACCATAAGAATCTTATGCACTGATTTCTTTTATTTTTTTTCCAAGTCACTTCCTATTGCCAGAAAATGGAGAGTTTCCAAGTGTGGTGGAAACCTACTGTCCTTGAAGGAAGATAAGATTAGCTAGATCTTGAAGAGAGTCAACAAAGTCTGCTCCATTTCATGTTTATAATGGAACTAGACTGAAGCTTGAGTGACACCTTTCCAGGGATGATATGCAGATATAATTTGGGCCAGAAATCACTGGCTATCCTAGGTTCTCATTGATAATGTCTGAAAACATTTACTCTATTTCTTATCATTGCTGAATATGGGAGGGTTTTTTTATTTTTCCATAGTTTCACTTGTCCCAATTACTTTTAAGAATTATTTTTGTGTAGTTGCCCGTCTTAAATATTGATGGAGTTGCAGAGTAAGCAGTTGTTAGATGTTTTTTTACCTGCCTCCTTGTGTGCAGCAGCAGGTGCTGGTTAGATGGAGCATTGCCCATTTACAATGCACAGACAGTTTCACTATAGGTTCACAAGTGCTTCGTCTGAAAAACAAGCCCCATCACTTGTGATTGTGTGTTTTGTATTTGATGATACAGATGTATGAGGCTGCCAATTAGATAGAAAGTTTCTGCATTTTTGTATGTACAACTTGTGTCTCAGATATATCTACTCCCTGTTGAAGGATTATCCCTCAAGACCGAGTTGATAAAAGCACCTTCCCATAACTAGTATGAAGTCAGACAGAGTAGGTGCTCTTTGGAAGAACAGCAGCACTCTTGGTCTCACAGCAGTGTGCTTGCTCTGAAGTTGGCACTGTCATTATTCTGCCCTGTTCCAAAATAATTCTGCCCTTTGCTTAGTTGCACAGAAAGACGAAATGACTTGCATAGGGTCTCACAGGACATCTGTAGAAGCGCAAGGACTAGGAATCCTCTGATTAAATGTTTTTTCTGTCTCCAAACCTATCAAAATCTTCTTGAACTCTCTAGAAAGCAACACATAGGTCAAATAATGGCATGGGAAAGTTTCTTTTGAAGATGGGTGATTTCTGTATTTATTTTTGTTCTGGTTTCGGCAGTGTCTCCTTCAGGCTGGCTTAACGCAGCACTGTTTTTAATACACAGACTGCCAAATGCTCTGTATTGTGCATGATAGTAATGTGCACTAGAGATTAAGCTGAACAGAAGACTAGTCTTTTTCATTTAGGTTCCCCAACAAAATTTGGAAAGTTTTTTTGATAAAAAGATTCAGCTTTTTATTGCACTTCCTTTTGTACTTGCAACAAAAAAAATATTGTGTGTGCAGTGGGTGGATAGCAGTGTGGTGTTTGTCTTCCTTTTGAAGAGGTGCTTGTGTAAATTTTGATGGCTTGCATAAACAATTGTAGATTATTCTTAACCCCATATCTCTTTGTGGGCGTAGCCATCCCACAGTCCTTCACTGGCTTTTTTCACCTTCCTCTCTGCACCGTTTGCTCCGTGGGGAGCTAGCTCTACAGCTACTAGCTGTATCTGCACTCTTCTTTCCTCCTGTGTCCTCTGATGCCTGGTGACACTGTGGGCTGGAAGTTGCTTTTGGGTTCAGTTCCATTTCAGAGCTTGGCATTCAGTTCATGGCCTTTCCAAAAATAATATTGCTTATTGCAGCCTCTGCTATTGAGTGATGGAGCTAGAGAAACAGCAAAGCACAGTTAGACTTTCCGTTCTGGGGCTGGCAAGCAGGGTTTTCTCCTGAGGTGGCTCTTACCTTTCAGTGTTGTCATATCTGAACTTGGGTACAAGACCCATTTGAGTTCTGTGATGTTGAATGATTTTCAGAGGTAGTATGGTGTGTTAAAA
Source organism: Pterocles gutturalis (assembly GCF_000699245.1). NCBI lineage: Eukaryota > Metazoa > Chordata > Aves > Pterocliformes > Pteroclidae > Pterocles > Pterocles gutturalis. The sequence goes on from NW_010109847.1 coordinate 87,043, forward strand.
ATACCCAGGTGCCTTCACACACATTTTCACAAGTGAGATTAAGTGAAATCTAAAATATTTTTATTCTGTGTTGGTCATTAGAGTTCTTGACAAGGGTGCTTACTGAAGTAGAGAAAACTGTGACATCCCAAGAGGAGAAATTACAGTGTAGTCTCTTTGTTATGGTCCATATTATTTTTTAAAAAATTATTTTGAATACCTGAGTAATGTCCTGGGGGAGTGCTGGTACGTGGCAGTTTTTATAAATTAGGGAAGAGTGGTAAATCTTTGATGGGTCGGTCCCTCTTTTGTTAAGAGCTCCATTTAAAATGCAGGGGAGTCACTCAGATGGTCAGGTTTCCTTGGTTTAAGAGGGCTTTGAAGTATTATTTACTGTTTGTGGGGTTGGTACCGTTCTCAGGACAGAGAAACATACATGGCTCTGGGTTGGCATCACAGTAAGTAGAAATGTTTCTGTTTCATGGTCTTCCAACTTCACAGCTGTGCAGCCAGGTCAAAATTTCATCAGCATCAGAGCACAGAAGGACAGATTCAGCTTTCTTTGTGCATGCTGTGGTCTTACAGACTTTAAAGAGATCTAGGTGAGGCTTTTGTGAAAGGGGTATATTAGCAATGAATACATCTAAGTATAGCAGATTCTAGATTAAATTTGGATATCGGTCTGAACAGTGGAGTGAAAACTGGGGTCCAGTGTTTACTAAAGCTACTGATTTTAGACCAGATGTTCATCTAATTCTTTAAAAAAGCACTTTAGGGCCAAATTTCAAAGTCCATAGCAATACTAGGAGAGAGAGAGAAAGTGAGAGAACTGGAGAGAAAATTGAGGTGGAAAAAAACCAGCATCTCAGTGCTGGATGGAGACAGAGATATGGAGAGCAGTGTCTTCTTTCATCACAGATGTGCATGTTTTGGTAGAGAAATAAATAGCATTTCTTTTGAAATTTCCTCCTTTGATTTCCAAGTTCTTTGCAATCAAGTGGGTTTATATTATCATCAGCATTTTGGAGAAGGATGAAGAACAACGAGGTCAAGAGGCCTCGTCCAATGTCACACAAGAAGTTGGTATCGTATCCAGGAATAGCTTCCTATCCATTGCACCATGCTGTGACACAATGCTGCTGGATAGAGGAGCTTACTGTGCATCTGTGATACATCATGCAGCTGCAGAGAGCATTCAGCATTTGAGATTCTAACAGCACAGATGATCTAAAGATAGAAGAGATGGAAAAAGTCAAGTGATAAAACCTGCGTCTTTGTAACCTCCCCCAGCAAAACAGCAAATCAAAATTTGTATCCTAGCTGCAGGCACAAAATCTCCTAAAACCTGGAGTCAAGCAGAATCTGCCAGAACAAAAAGCAGCAGCATTAAGTAGAGACCTGAGCAGATGCAATGTGAGTATTCTGGTTCAAACATTCTCTTTCAACAAGAGGAAGAATCCCTAAAGTAACTCATCATGATGAGGCAGGGTATAGAAATGCTAAGCGAGCCATTGCTTCAAAACCTTCTGCAGGAGTTAGAGATTAAGGTGTTCGACAGACAAATGCACAAACTAACAGATAAAATCTTCCTTCTGGCAAAGCTAGGCTTCCTTACATCCAAAGGCAAACTGCGGTCACGTGGATGTGATTTGCTCTGTGACTGTTGGGGACTGATCTCCAAAAACTAGAGTATTGGAAAATGAGCAAGAGTAGGTGGCTGTTCTTGAGGACCAGACATTGCAGAAGTCACAGTGTGCGTGTTGCATAATGTATTGTGGTCATACTGAGAGTATTTTAAGATTCCTATTTATCTTCCTGATGAGTGGTCATTTCCTTTAATTAATGATTAAATAAACCATCTCTGCTACATCTACTTAACTTACCCAAACTCTAGTGGTTTTCTGACTCTTTTCCTACTGAATTAATTTCTCTCTGAAGGCCTTTGACCAGTGAAATAGGGTGACAACTCTAGAATGGCAGGATATAGATTGTTCCACAGCAAATTACAGCCTTTCCTCAAAGCAGGTGATTTTTGTCCGTTAAACACAAACATTTGGAAGTCTAAACCCTTCTACTTTCCCCTATGTAATCACACACTTTTAATTAAATGGAAGATGTCGTTATTGAAGGCATTAGTACCGGCTTTTGTAACAAAATACAGCCTAACATGAAAGAAACTGCTTTTGTACGTGAATCATGTTAAAGATGGCACGATGCAATTAGTCTGTAAGAGAATTGTCTTGATGCATGAAAGAACTCTAAATCCTCTTACTTCAGCACTGTTATGTTGGCACATGATGTAAAATCTCTACAAAATTTCCTTTGGAGTCTTTAGACCAATGCAATTTTAGTTATATGTAATCTTTTACATGGATTTGCTTCTTTTGGAAGGCAGGGCAAGTTTCTGCTGTTTTGTGTAGTGGCCACATTTGAGCCAGTAATACCAGCCCTTAATCACATTACCAAACTGGCACAAATGAGAAAGAAAAACGTAATGCAAGCTCTTGGACAAGAGTCATGAGATGAAGATAAAGCACTTCCTGCCTCCCTAATGGTTTTATTTCTTTTCAAGGGAAAAAAATATGCTTTTCTCAGCTTCAAAGGTCAGGTAGTAAAATACGGAGGTTGAGCAGTTTAATTTTGGATTCAGTACTAGAGATTCCCCTTCAAGGGCCGGATGGAGCAGTGTCAGTTCTGCCTGTTTATGGATCTCAGCCCTGGAGCACAAGTCAAGAGATCAAATCATGTGGATGGTTTGGACCAGTAAGGAATTCTGCTGTTCTGTCTCCTTTATGCTGGTATCTGGCTGTGAATATTTTTATGCAGACATGGTGAAAAAAGTTGTTTGGTTTTTTTCCCCTCTCCAATTACCTTACACTTTATTATTTTTTTTTGTCTGATAGATTCTGTTCTGTCTCTAATAAGCCCCCCCCTCCCCTTTTTTTTTTTTTAATGAGGTAATTGTAGTCCTGGTTGAGCTTTATCAGCTTAAGTTTTCCATCATTTCTTCGTCTGTTACCTCAACTATACTGAGTTGGGACATCTTCTAGAGTCAGAAGTTCAGGCCAAATTCCAGAGCCCCTCATAAACAAGCAAGCAACCTGGTAATACAGCAGGTTTGTTGGTTTCCACATTGGATTCCTGGCCACTTAGAAATTATCAAAAGCTACAAACAGGTGTGGTTAGATTAAACCAGCAATCTGACCTGACATCCCTTAGCACTGCAGTTGCTTCTGTTGGGAAGTACGTGGCACTGGTGGCGGTTACAGCTCCATGCCCCAAGGAGGGTGTGCAATCCCTCTGTCTCTGGACTCCACTGGACTCAGAGATGGGGTGAGTCATCTGGACCTGCCTGAAATTTGGGAGTTTATCGTATTTTCCTGTTTTGCTACTGAATTCTGTGTTATGATGAGCAAATCTCTTGAGTCCCTTTATTCTTAATGGGTTTGTCTGTTAATGTGACAGTACCAAACTATTTAATGAGACTGGTGTGGGACTGAATCTATCAATGATTGTGGTGATAAGACCCATATCAAGTCACTGTTATGGCTAATTTGTTCTTACTACTTTGGAATTGGGCCAAGGATTAGAGAATGCAGTTCCTCTCCCTGGATTTGACACTGACGAGAACTGTGGCTGTAAACCAAGTTTTCTTAAAATCTTATTTACTTTTCTGGTACCTCTGATACACTGGCTGTTCTATTTGCTGAACCATTTTCCACTAAATTCCCTGTTCCTCAACTCCTAAATGTGTAGTGCAAAATCCATGTAAGGAAAGCTTATAGTAAAGGAACAGTGTATTTTAGAAGGGATTCTTCTGCTCCTTTTTTAAGCAGCCCGTGATTTCCAACAAGCCCTGCAAACTTGTGCAAGCTGGCGTTCTGCCAGACCAGGGTTGTAATAGATGGCTTATCTTGCTCTGGGAATGACCCACAGGTTCCTTTCATTATCTTACCATTTTTTTGTGGGTTTCTTAGCATTTACTTGTGGCTCTGTCTGTGAGGTTCAAGACTGTATCATACAATTAACCAACACATGTTCAGTCAAACAGTTCTTGTTCTTTTTGCTGCAGGGAAGATTCCAGCCATTTTTGTGCCTGGCATGTATATGTGCTTATGGACCTGTATTAAAGAAAACTTTGAAAAAATATATAAGAGGTTAAGAAACAGTTGAACAAAGAGGACAGTTAGGAGTAAACCAATCATGTAACCTATCCTATTTCGGTAAATTTTGAAAATTCTGCTTATTGCAGCTAACCATAGCCCGTCAGTTTATTTGATAGTTGAGAATTGTCCTGGTTTTGTACAACAAGGAGTCTGTCGTAGTTCTGGTATGCCAGAGAGTAGTGAAATCGCTGTAATCGGTAAGAGCTATAGTACTTGAGCCAGGTATGTTGGCTGATAAGCAAGAGTAAAACTTAAGTCCCAGTTGGGGCCACAGCACTGAAAGA
>NW_010109847.1:91502-155605 GCF_000699245.1 Pterocles gutturalis
CAGGAGACCTGGAGCAGCACTGAAACTGTGTTTTGTCCTTAGAGCCCTAGTACTTCAAACAGCCGTGACAGCTTACGCTGTATTAATGAGGTTAACTGACAGCGCAGTTGTGCACATTCAGATTATCCGTGGTGTTCCCCAAGGGCTCTTTCAAAGTTGGGCTTTGAATCTCTCTGGCTATCCTAAAGCAAACACTTTGAAATAAAACCGTATTCTAAAAACTCAAGGCAGGCCTCTTGGTTGATTTCCCTTCTTTGCTTCCAGCGTTCAGCTGTTCATGAAACAGAGCAGGGGAGGAAGGGAAGAGGCAGCCTTTAGTAATTGAACAGGGGAATATATAGATGATATAAGGAAAATGCAGGAGCATTTGAATCTCATTAAGACTGTATTTCTGAATGTTCTGGTTTCCTCAGCAGGAGGAAACCTTGGCAAATCTGTAGACATTTGAAACACCAAATTCCTGCCATGAAGGTATGTAGTATTTCACTTCTGCAGTTGTTTTACTTGCCTTCATCTGATTGCCATTCAGAGTCTGATACATTAATGCCTACTTCAGGCATTTCAGAACACAGTCCAAATGCTGTCGTCCCCACCCCAAAAAAAAAAGTGAAATCGGCTTGAGGAAAATTTTTTAAACACTGTGTGTTTCAATTTGGGTTTGTCTTTGGAACATGGAAATGTTACATGGAAATGTATTTTAAAAATTACAGCTGGTGTTCTGGTATATTCATATAGCATTTTGTGTGTGCTGAAGGAGACACCAGATATTAAAAAATACTGATCACTGTGACTCAGCAATACTATTCATAATCTTAAATCTACTACAGAAAATGACAAAATCTCCTCCTAAATTATTGTCAAAGCAACAGTCATGGCCCTGAGCAGCAGCAGCTGCTCCAACTACAAATAAGGAACTACTGAGAATAACTCATGTTCTTTTATAGAAATTTTTATCAAGGAGGTTGCCTGCCCTCCCGAGGAGATGCGGGGTTTACTATATTCCCCTTCTTTTACTGTATTCCCTGTACTATGCTCAATTTTATGTTTAGATAGGAGAATGCCTCTTCACCCATTATTGTGCTACAGAATAACGTACCTTTCAGTTGGCCTCTCCATCTGTTGCCCGGAATTGACAAACAAGTGTGGCTTTTTAGCCCCAAATATGCCCATTTTTCTTCCATTATTCTCTCACCTTAATTGAGGTGAAATCTGAAGGTGGTTTAATGTCTTCCTGTCATTCATTGATGGGTTCAGTTTGAGAAGACGGTCCTAATAACAGGGCTTGCCTTAGAACTGCCTGGTCATTTTGGTTTCCTCAAGATCCTGCAGAAGAGCACCAAGTGTGTGGTACTGGGTTGGTAACAAACACCTGGGGTTGATAATACCTAAACTCACAACTGTTCTGCAGTGAACATTCCTTAGAAAATACTGGTGGAAGGATGGGATTTTTCCTTGGTTTTTATTAAAGGGTGTTAACTTGAGAATTCTGACACTCTGAGCACGTGATGCATACTAGTTGATAGCTCAGTTCAAACTCCTTCATCACTAACCCTAATGCTAAAAACAAAAAACCAAAACCCACAAAAAACCCAAACCAAAATCCACCACAAAGATCTGTTTGATTTATTAGAGACCAAACTCTCTGGATGTAATGTTACTGCTTAGTGGAATGCAGAAGGATTGACAGGATCTTTTTAAGGCTTTCCTTTAAGGGCTTTGTACAGGCTTTCAAGGAAAAAGTTCTAACCGTTATTTATTTTGAAGATGTTTTTTAAAGACACAAACACCCAACACCCTACATTTACAGCTGTGTAGCCATTTCTGTTAACATCTGCCCCAAAGACTTGAAATGTCAAGAGTACAGCAAGCCCAGCACTTTCTGATTTCATATATATATTGTGAAGGCATTGAACTCTCGGTGAGGGAAGAAAGGCTTGGTATAGAAGCTGCACAAATTTCTTACTGTTCTGATAGGTGAGCTGCTAACAAAAGAAGTCAGCACTAGGTCTATTGATTATGCTACACTACCCTGTTGATATGAAATGTGAAAGAAGAATACCAAACCAATGAATTTCTGCTTTCCTCCAATGTATCCAGAGGATCTTGTGCCTTTTCAAATACCTCTGTTGCTCCACAGGCTGCCAGAGTTGACTGGATGGCCATTGATTGCAAGTATTATTCACTAATACTTTTACATCTGGGCAAAGGGGATGTGAAATGTACTGTGACTGGGAAAAGAAAAGCATTGTATATTGACTTGGGCAATTTCACATAGGTACGAGTGACTGCTTCTGGAGTGCAAGATCATGTTTTGGGATTTTAAGTATCAGAAGGATATAGCAGTAAGGTGAGGGGAAATCCTCTTCCCACTGCCTTCTCATTTTGAATTTCAAACACCCCACTTTTATAGCAGCACTATATCATATTTACAACATCTAGCATTTCAAGGTTAGGTGGGCAAGTGTTGAGTCAAGAACAAATTGCCTTCCCAGGGATACTCAAATATTTCAGTTCATGTTTGGAAGACAGCATTGATGTGCGACTAGTTGATTTCATTTCAGAAATGGACAACACAATGATTCATCTAGACAGAGTCAAAAAGCTGATCTCAACCTTAGTGCTCACTTTTCAAACATAGTCTATGATCAGATGTCTTGTGTGCAGGCAAGGCATTTATTTTACATACAGGTCTGCTTCTAGAGGTTTTTTTCAAGTTTTTCAAACCAGTATCCCACTGTGTTTCAGATGTATGTCAGCAGGCTGAGTCCTCATCAGGATTTCCTGCACCTAGTGTCACTGGGTTTTTCTGGTTCAGCTACTTTGATGTGTCTTTATACTTACTGTAAGAATTAAAGACCAGAAGAGACAAGGCAGTAAGGCTGGTGCTGCAGAGTACCGAAAATCAGTTTCCTGTGCTGGTAGCCTCTGAGAGGAGAGCATGGCACCCCTGGGCTTGTGTGGCCTGGAGGAGAGGAAAGACTGAAAAGGGGGCCAAGAATTTCTGTCCTTGGAGAATTTCAAAACCCAACAGCCCCAAACACCCTGTTTTGACCCTGCTTTGAGGAGGGGACTGAACGCGATGTCTCCCAAGGTCCATTAACCTGTATTGTTCTGTGATGCTATGGAAAGAATACTAATGAGAAAGGAGATCTGGAGAAAGGTGGAAGGGGAATAGGAGTATAGATGTACAAAATCAATAGGAGAGCATAAAGCTAACTGTAATAAAATATGGATCACTTAAGTAGTATCTGTCTTAATGCATCATCTTTTCTTTTGCCAATTAATATAAAAAGTAGATCAGCAAGTCAGACCAGGACTTACCAGCAACTTTCTCAAATAATTCTGACCCTTTCTTTCTTTTCGGCTGTGATGCAGTGGCTGGCTGTCGGCTACCACATTTCTATCCTTTTTTTTTTTGTTTGTTTTATTCTCTATTATTTCTTGTCAGTAGAATTTTAAGGTACCTATAAAGATTTAATGATCTCGGTGTCTTTTCTCTGGCTTTCTGTGTTTCTAATTTTACGTAATTCAGTCTAAGACTTGATGCTTCCAGCACATAAAAGCCTCATTTTGCAGCAGAAAAATGCCAGGCTTTTGTCTCCCTGCAAAACCTGTTGGGATACTGGTCCTTACCTATCCATTACACAGGAGTGCTGGTTCCAGGGTACTGCTGAGCCGAGGCCAGTGGATCTGGGCTGCATCCCCAGTGAAGAGGTAGCTGCATAGCTGTGACCACATCAGTAATGTGTGCTGGTGGAGAGACAAAGGCTCCCTCCATATCCCTGGTGAATCTGCACCTGCATATTTTTTGTATTCATCCTGCCTGTTCTCAAAGCTGGCAGCAGTGCCTGCACATCACACCCCCTGAACATCATTCTTGGTCCTTGCTCGCTAGGCAGCAATAGATGCTGTCGAAGGCTCACCAAAATATGTGCACACCTTGACACCTAATTTGCAGCCCGCTGGCGGTTTTGCAGAAAGCAACTATTTTGTTTCCCCATCGCTTGTGGCTTGGCCAAAGACTGTAATTGTAGCTTATGCTCCTCTTCGTGTCCTGAGCTTGATTTAAGATGTTCTAATTTACAGGTTTGCTCCATTTCTTTGAATCATTGATGGCAAGCTTTGGTGATTGTAATTACCTTTTTGGCTTTAACGTTTTCTAGCAGTAATTTTAGAAAATTCAAAGGAGACATAAACAAGTAAATGTGACAACTATATAATTGCAAATAAAGATGCTGTAAAAGACTCATTGTATGTTTTATGCCTACAGTATCGATGTTCCTTCCCAGTGAGGGATATTTTATCCCACAATATTTGCTACTTCTTTTTGAATGCAGAGAGTTGTTATGCTGGTTTCTGCTAAAGTTTATGTATTCATGTATTGAAACAAGGCATTTATCAGATAAAGGCATAGACACCTGGCCTGCTTCTGTTATGACTAAAACAAAAATAAGGCTAAATAATGCATTGTTAATAACTGAGAAAAATTCTGAAGTAATTGAATAGACTAAGAAAGTATTCAGAGGAAAATTAATATTTTCAAGGGAAAAATGTCTTAAATTTAAATCTCTTGAAGCTAGGAATTATTTTATATATAACTGATAGTAGAATTCAGAATGGGCTGGACTCTGCAAACAGTGATAATTTTAAAATCTTTGTTAGGCAACATCATAGTGACTTTTGATTAAAAATTAAATATATTCCTTTAATCCTTAGCAGGGCACCTGTAGGTATTTAAAGTTGTGTCAATGCCTGTTCTACTGAAAGGGTAGATTAATGCATAAAAAGGTTAAACAACCTGGTTGTAGGGTGAGTAAATAGCAGAGACAGGACTAGACCACATCCCTCGTCCTGACTACCAAATGTATAGCTTCCCTGACCTGTTTGAACAAAGATGAGCATTCCTGAATAATAAACATGCCAAGCTCTGCTCTCAGTGCCGTGCTCAGATCAGTATGGATGTCATACCTTTCTTGCATAAAGCTCTGAAAATGTCACAGATTGAGACAATAGGTGTCTTCTTGCACCTGGCCAAAGCAAGCTGCTGGTCTAGAACCTGCAAACTTATTTTTTAGCATGTAACTATTGAATTTTAAAGGACTGAAAGGCTTTTTTGTTTAAAAAAATATTAGCAAGAATGGTTTCTCTTTAAATTTACGTTAGTGGGTTAGCAGCCGACACAATCATCAGTATCCTGTTTTCCTGCAAAGCTGTGCTGAATACTGCTTTAAATTATCCCATCTTAAAAACGGTGTACCTTTTTTATAAGTTGAAAAACCTTTACAAGCCTCATAAGAGTCCTTGAAGCAGTTACCTTTGAACAATTACAGTGTATTGTTATAAATTTTCCATATTGTTTTTATTGCCTCTCTGAAGTGATCTGGGAGTTTATAATCCCTACTTTTTCATATGGTCTGGTTCTCCTGACAGATGCTTGTGTGTATCTCCCAGGAACTCTGAGAGGCAGGCATATGTCTGGTTTGAAGACTAGATCTCCTTATGCTCAGATTGCATTTATTCGTTTTTTCTTCTTAAACATTCTACGAAGCTAAAGAAGAGAACTAGGATAGCCTCGTTCTATTGCTAGCTGTCCCTTTCCTTCGCGCCTCCTTTTTTGTTGTGTCATCTTCAGTGAATTGCAAATGAGTGAGACTAGTTTGTACTTACATTCTGGCTCCTAAAAGGATATTTCCTAACAATTTGCAGATATATAATGACAATAAGGTGATACTGCATCTCTACTAGTCAGGAGTGGAAGGCTACAGCAGGCTCAGTCTTTACAGCTTTCCATATGCCTACTGCTTTCTTACCATTCTACTCTCATCCAAATATTAAGCAGCCACCCAGGAGATTTAGTTGTCTGAATGGTAAGAGGTGGTTCCTAGTAGCTTTTCTTGCACCCTAGATAAACAGTTACTCTGTGTGTGCAGATTTTATATACATTTTGCATGCACAAGAACAGATGTGTCTGTACTAGACTCAGGATGTACTTGCACAGGTGATTTGTGTATGTATGGTAAATCCAAGGTGTTCTGGACTTTTTTTTATGTTGGCAGGTGAGGACATAGGAAATAGAGGTTCAATTTGTGGCTCTCCTGCAGGCTTGGGCTCGTTAGACAAAGCAGCTCATCTCTCTGGGCACAGTGCAGCACCCTGTGTCTTTTGGACTTGTCACCTTGATGTGCAGGTAGAAATTTCTCCTCCCAGCAGCTTGTCTGGTGTTTTGATGGTGACTGGTGCCTCTGAGCATAATACAGAACAAAAAACCTGCCTATGAGAGCTGGAAAAAAACGCTGTGGTGGGAAAAGTCCAGCGGTTGTGCGGGCAGGCTGTGGTGGAGCTCCCCTGGATGCGCAGCTCTCCTGAGACCTAGTTCTGTGGTTTAACCCTACCTTTATCTCTCTTCTAAGGGCTTCTGATATTATAGCAGTTGCAAGGAATCTAATTAGCTAATGCTTGTACACTGTTTAGATCCTTAACTAAAACTCCACCTACATGCATGCATAAAGTGCCAAGAAACACAGTTTGTAAACTTCTGTGTAGCAGGATATCTGAGATTAACCTGGCTTGAGATGATGGGGTGTCTTCCAGTTTTCATTTGTATGCGTTTGCTTATTAAGAGGAGTAAAGAGCTGCTACTTAATGTGGGCTGATTTTTCTCTCTTAAATACCTTTGTTTATGTGATCTGGGTTGCTGTCAAGAACTGCTTCTAAGCTAGGTCTATTTAAAGGATAGTGTGTAGTAAGGTATTCAAGTCTGGCTTTGAGACCAAGTCAAAAATAGAAGGCTAGAAAAGGTGAAAAGGTAGGAAAAACTCATCACTTAGTTTTCATTTCTGTGTCTTGGAGTTCAAATCCTGTCTCAGCACAAAAGCAAATGACATCTTGCTGCTCAACATCGGGGAGGTCATGCATTCTCTGTGGTTGGAACTGTCTGCTCAACAGCCCTGTTGAGAGGTTCGCATGCTTGGCTGTAATGCTTGCTCCTATTAATGCAAAAATTCATTAAGAAATGAGATTGAAAATGCAAAGCTTCTGTGCTACTTAAATCCCCCAATCCTATTTGGAAAGCTTAAGTGGTGAATAGGCTGCAGGCTGGTGGTGTGTAAGGGAGTGAATTTCACTCCAGGTGAGTGAAAAGCTCATCAGAAACAAGCTTGGCTTATTCCCGTGCAATTCTGTACCATTTATTAAACTTATCCCATCCTGAAATGGGGAGGGGAAACAATTGCCCAATTTCTAAAGCTTTTTTGGAAATGCCACATCATCCAACTACGTTCACAAAATATTTGACATTGACATGCTAAAAAAATTTGATCCCTATCTTATAAAAGTTGCTGCGGGTGTCATGAAGGACTGACAGTTTCATAAATTGGGTAACTTGCGGAGTGAGAGAGAAAATTACCATGTCAGTATCAGCTGTAACCAAAAAACTAGGTGAATATTTGGGACTGATAGAGCTATCAGAAAGCTCAGCTTCACTGTTTGGTTGTGTCTGGGATTGCACAGTTGGTTTGGGAAGTGCCTCTGACCTGGAATCCTTTATCTGTTTACACGGCTGTGGAGTATGATGGAGGAAAACTTTGAGTGTTACCAGTAGTATCTCACCCAGGCATTTCATAGCTGGAGCAGTCTTGCTTTAACTCTGTCATTTATTTGGTCTTTGACCTTTGCTTGGAAAGTCCAATAAACAGGAGATATTTCCTGCTGTAAGTGCCCAAACTCCCAACTCAAATATACAAACCAGCCACTGACAGCATTAGATTTCACAGTGTGCAAGATGGCTTGTGAAAGGAAATCAGGTGTTATGCATTCTGGTCCTTTATTTGAAATGTAGTCAGTGTGTGACCTTGGGTAAGTCATTCAACCTTTGTGAGCCTCCTGCCCTCTACAAAACAGTGCTAGCATGGCTTGGATCGTAAACAAAAATGCTTTTCCTGCCTGCAAGTGCTACAACTTTGATAATAATCTATAAATAATGTTAATATGGACCAAAATTGAATTAGAACCTTAGCAATGAAAAGTCAGCATCAGCACCAAGGATGCCTGTACTCCATTCCCTCTCCTTTTTATTTATATGCATTGGATTTATCAAGCACCTTCAGGTAAGGTAGAAATGCTGAAATGCAAAAATGCCTCTTAATATACCCTCCAGTTCTCTGGTTGCATTGCTGCTTCCTGAAAAAGAAAAATGAGGTGTCTACGGACACTTTATATGTGCTATATGTTCTTGATTTTTTCCTTGTTTGATGCTATTTATAGGATCAAAAAGCTTTTTATGAGAATACGTCAGTCTTATGCCAGGGTAATGGACATTCCATTACTTTATCTCTGCAGACGTTGTTGAAAACACAAAGTGTAAAATCAGATTCATTAACTAAATTCTCAGAAGGGAACAGGACATTAATTGCAACTTGGCTTGTTACATTTTGTTGTTCATTTTCTCTTCCATTTAATTAATTATATTTCTGCTTCAGATTCAGAAGAACTACATATGTCCTTTCACATTGCGTTATGTACCCATGGAATCTGGAGTTCATGCAAAACACTTTTTGCTGCCAAGACGTTACAGAATAGAAATCTTTTTTGCTTTGCAGTTCACAAGACATATTTGCTGATGCTAACTGTTCTACATAAGGTACCACACATACAATGTACACATATGGTACAAATACAAGCTCCTGATGCTTAGTACTATATGGGAATCATCATACAGGTTCTATGTCAGCTATTTCTTGAGGAATCTGATGCTAACAGTGAAAAGAAACAGGGGGAAGGAAAAAAAAAAAGGCAGTTTTCTGAATTTTATTAGAATCAGGAGTTTTGAAACCTTTAGGAGTGAAACCTTCATCCCAGCCTTTTTGCTCATTAGTTGATGAAGTTGGTCTGTTACAGGAACATCAGCACAGACTCAGTTCTTTCTCAGTGTTAGATAATGTGTGGAGCTTACTGGTGCTAGTTTTCTTAACTATTGTAAATATACAGTATAGTATATCTGGTGTTTTTTAATGAAACCTTTCTTTTTTTTTCCTGGGGGTGAACAGTTGCAAAACCCTGTCTTTTCTGCTTACCTTGGAGAGGATGATTCTTCCCCCTCTAGCCCTTGCTGTCTCTGCTCAGGACATTTTTATGCAGGTTTCCAGACCTTGAAAATGGAACTCTTGTATCAAGGCAGTGCTGTGCCTAGGAATAACTCACTGTCCTGAGTGGAACAGCAAATCTGCAGAGATATGCCACAATGCTGACATTACTAGGACACTGCTGTGGCCCCTGATTCCATTTCTTTGAGTTACGCTGTGGCACGTCTGTGTGCCCAGAGCTGCCAGAGTAGCTTGGTTCTGAATTAGGAACACACCATGAGAAACGTAGCTCTGTTCAACATGTGCAAAGGATGCTCTGAGCTTCTTCCCTTGATTGCTATTTAGATTATGGTTCTTCCCCATTTTATTAAATCAAAACATGAACTGTTAACTCAGTGGCTTGGAAGAAAGAACTCCACCTAAGTTTGTTTCCTGTGATGACTGATTCCCAGTGAAAGCTGAAGCTGGAAAGTTATCAATTTAATTTCTTCTTAATTTTTGCAGGGAAGAACACAGAGGCAGTATCTCTAGGGCCTGTGGATCACGGTGTGTAACTGAAGAGCTAAAATAAGAGATGGTGATGCATACTGCAGCTCCAAGTGATTTGATGTTGTATCAGAGTGCTTGTTGCAAAACATTCCTGTTCTATAGCAATTCAGAGACTCCCAGTTCTCTTGTTGCCTAGGTTTTCAATCAGCTACTCTAAGTGTGAAACAAAAAGCTGGAAATCACTTTCCTTTGGAGCTGTTGACACTGAGTTTGCAATCAAAATAGACTCAATGGAAGTTAAACTGTTTGCCTGGGCATTTCCTAACCAGGCAGACCTGTTGCACTACTGTTTTCAAGATGAAAAGCCCTCTTGAACGTCATGACCTTCTCACTGGATGAATTTTTTTCCAGGTTTGTTCAGTTTTAGGCTTAGCTAGATACTGGGATGAGAATGGAAGAACATAAATTTTTACTGAGTGTAGGACAACCATGTTGCTTGTCCGGGACCTTGCATCAAAGACATGTAAAAGGAAAGGTAATCTCAGTGCCTGAGGCTCTTCTGGAGCCCTTGTACTTACCATGCTTATCACTTCTCTGCCCCAAAGCTGTTTCCTAATACTGGCTGAAAGACAGCAACACAGCTCTGAGGTCAGGTAGTGAAACTCTACCTACAGGCACATGGGGAAATTAAGGCAGAGAACTGCCTAAAGCAGCAGAGATACCTACAGCTCTGTATCTTTGAATCTTAGAGCAGAGGTTCAAAAGCTTAACATACACTAGTGGGAAGCTTCAGATCGATACAGCTTCTCAGGTGCGTGTGCCGAGGTTGTGGTCCGCGTGTCTGTGCAGTGATAATAGCCAAAGAGCCAGTCTGGCACCCCCTGACAGTTATTTAATGCTCCTGGAAACAAGCTCAGTTGAATTTGTAGAATTGTACGTCTGTACCCCCCATGCTTTTTGACATCAGTGTTGCTAACTTTCACAATTTCCTAAGGAAATTCCATCTCAGTGATTAGTGTTAGAGGAGCATCCCCTGCTGCAGTTGTGGAGGAGTGTGCAGGAGGATTGCAACTTCCCGTTATAAAATGGAGTTTTGAGCCCTTATATTTACAGAGGAAACTCAAAGAAATTTCCCCTAGAATTCGACCTGAAAGGACAGACTCAAAAGTGGAGAATTTGGAAGGAAATAAAAAGAACTCCACACCTCATGAGGAGTTTAGGGATCCCAGATCAGTGTGTTTTATTTAGCAATGTTATAAAGAATGTCTGTGGCTTTGGGGTGCCTCTATTTTAGGGCACTCCCTGGGAAACGCTTTACAGGAACATGTGCACTCATGCCATGATTTCAATTTTAGTAGAAAAACAGCAATACCAGAAGAAAATCTCTTGCCCAAGGCATATTCCATATGTTATTTCTCAGTGCTTTATTTTTCAGGCTTGCGAGAGACAAATGCACTTATTCCATTAATAAAGCCTGTGACTTAAAGTGCAGTTTTACCCTGGAAAAAATAGAAATGTGAGGTTCTAAGTTCATTTTCCATCAATAGCTTCTACATTAAATTTGTTCAGATTACAAATGAAAAGGTGGTGTTATTTTTCAGACTGTATGCCCGTAGGCCCCAGTCTTGTCTGTGAAAGCAGCCTTTTCATTCTCGTATGGAAATCACAATAAAAAAGGCACAGATCAGCTCACGTGTTTCGTTCCGCCTCTGCAAGGTGACTTCATATTTTTGTACGGTTCACATTTTTTACTGCTGCTACAAAGCCTCCTTTAACATGTATTTAGAGGGCAAATCCTAATAATTAAAATATACTACGCTTTTTCAGCTAAGGGAATAAATACACTATTTCCCTGCTTTTCTTCCCTCATTCGACTCCATTTGTAAAAGTTTTAATACGAATGTATGAATATGGCCATTTAGTTTTTTTAAAACCCCTCTTCTATCCAGTAATGATTTCATAACCTCCCAGTTCCCAACTCTCTGCCTTATCACTAAAAAGTAAATCTCCCCCCTACTATTCATGTGATGGATTTATTGCCTTTGTGAACCTCGCATTACCCTTGGTATTACTGCAGCTCAGCTCCCGCTCCTTGCTTTTACCAGAAGCTTTAGACAAATGTCATTAGGCAATAGAGGATCCGGCATGCACCGGGGAAGATGCATTCATCCCGGGGCCTTAAGCTTTGTGAACAGGGGAGGTATAAATAAAAAATAAAAAAATAGGTCATTGGTCTTCTGAATGCCACCCTTGCAAACAGAGGCTGGGAAATACCAACCAGAAGGGCTGCACAAAAAGGCAAAAAAAAGTGTCTGTTTTCAAAGAAATTCTAAATTACCAAAGAGTTTTCAGGGGTCAATGTGGAAAGTCATCATTTTGGGGGGGAAGAAGGAGTAGAAGCAGGTGGCAAGAGTGGTGTTTGTTTTGTGAATGACTTGCAGCCAAGTCTTTTTTAAAACCACCAATATAATAAGATTAGGAGGGCAAAGGTTCTTAAAAATTAGTGAAATTGGATTGAGAGAGCAGGTTGGTAGTGAAAGATTAAATTAGATGAGAACTAAAAGCATACTTTAGTAGCTGTATTCCAGCTGGTTGATGAAGAAGCCAGTCCTTCAGTCCACCCTGTATCTCAGTTATATCGACTTGGTGGTAGGGGGGTGTCCTACATGTACATACTCAGCATTAATTTTGAGATATTTTTCAGATACTTTACTACTTTTCAGTAACAATAATTAAACATTTGAAATAGTCTGTCTCATCATCTTTTGCTACTTTTTATATGCTGAAAGGGTGGCCTTAAAATATCATAAAAAGGCAGAAAATGGCCTCCCAGTACGTGACATCAAATGAAGTCACAAATGATCTTGTGGACCAGCGTACTATTGTGGATAGCTCAGTATTACAATATAGTGATAAGGGTTTACTACAAGGCTGCCACACTTTCTCTGTATTAACTGCATGGCAACTTTCTTCCAAATAATAAAATCATAGAATCCTTAAGGTTAGAAAAGACCTCAAGGATGCAACTGTACTGCTGGTATTTATTCAGCCCAGTGCTCTCGATGCTGAAAATCAGCACCACTTTCCCTGCCAGTGATAGAAACAACAGGTCTATGGGATTGTGATAAATTTTCAGCTCCGTGTGCAAATAGGTAATACCTGGACCTTAAGTAATTTTGATCCAAATGAAATCAGGGCTCTTTCAGCAATTTATGGTGCGGATTTTAGCCCTCGTTTTCCCTTTGGCAAACCCTTTTGATGTATAAACCTTCTGATAATGCATTGGTACAACAGCATAGCAGACCTTCTAGCTTTTCTCTTGAGGCTGCTATTCCTGCTAGTAATAATGATGTGGTCCCATATCTGCTCTTGACTGGGTTGACTTATCACCTCTGTGTTTGCTGGAAGTATGCTCACACTCACATGGTTGCATTTATATTAAACTCAGCACTATGAGCATTAAAGCAGAGCATATAGTAGGTGCATATGAGCTAGCTTTGCTGTAGAAGCATTATAATTGCATTTATGGGATGTTTCCTGACATAGAAGACATGTTGAGAGCTAAGAAGCATCCCCAGCTGCAGGTTCACAGGGACACATGGAGTGGAGCAGGGGAGTAGAACATCTAGTGACAGATAGAGGGAAGGTATTGTAATTTTAAGGGAGTTTAGGTGCTAAAGGTCTGACCTGATGATCATCCACAGCAATGCAGGATCAGAGCTGGCCCTGCCATATGTCTGCATGGAACTCATGTCACTGAGAGAAGACTCAATACCTGATGCCCAGTCTTGTCCCTTTAAAGTCAGTAACATGAGCTGTGTCGGGCCTAAAGGACAGGAGATCAAGAGCATCGATGTCTTGCTCAACTGAAATACACGTGGAATTTTGTAGAAAGATCGGTGAGACTTATTAATTTGCCTCTCCATGGGGATACTCCAAGTGTGAAAGTGTCTGCTGCTCACAAAACCAAAAAAAATATAATTGCATGATGGGCTGATGAAACCGAAGTGAAATTGCTGGCAGCCTTCTTCCTGCCCTCCCTGTGTTTCTCTAGCATTAACATTCTAGCTTTGTCACCTCTGATCGGGGGAAGATAAATCCTTCCTTTTGCAAGGAGCAGAAACACTTTCCCTCGGTACATAGAATAATGGCCTCTTCTGTGTATTATTCATATTCCTCTCTTTGTACTTGTCATTTCTCTATATCCTTGGTTGTTGTATACCCCATAACTCTTAGTCTTTTTATCTAAGGCCTTTCAAATAAGGAAGTGAATGGCTTAAGAGACAGGTAGAGGCTTTCTAAGGCATTAAATAGACTGGCATATATAACGTGCAAGTCCAGTAACACCACCCTCTGTGACTGCTGAGCAACCTCATCAGCTTTCTGATAGACAGAGGCCAGTGCCAAAACATCCCTCACAGTGACAGGTTTTTTGTTACTATAACAAGAGGAGGTCTGAAGACCAAGTTTTCCTCACCCGTTTCTAGAAGTACTCTGTAGAAGAGCATAGAAATGGAGCAGAGGGTCACTGCAAGCCCATAATGCTTTTCTTTGGTCTTTGGCCCAAAAAGAGAATGTGCAGCAATGTTGTCAGTCCTGAGCATCTCAAAGTTATGAATTGGGTGCCCCAGAAATAGAGGGGAGTTGGGGGAGGATGGGTAATGCTATATATTAGTGCTGGTTTTGTTCAGTGCCTGCTGTTTGAACCATTGTAATATACTCATGACATTTCCAACCTTATCTCCCCAGCCTAGGACTCTTGTCTCTAGTGATGGTTTTGATGATAAACAGAAATTGCAGAGGAGGTTGGGAACTTCAGAGGGCACAGCTTATCTCCCTAGCCTAGGACTCGTCTCTAGTGATGGTTTTGATGATAAACAGAAATTGCAGAGGAGGTTGGGAACTTCAGAGGGCACAGCCAAGGTTCTGTAGCAGCACTTCAAGTCTGGCAGGGGATGCTCTGTGTGTGTTCACCTGTCCATGCGTGCGCTTGTTTGCCCAGAGTTTCGTTTTGGACGGTATTAGTCTGATACAGACAGAGTTGGGAGTAGCTGCTTCAGCATTTTCAGAAAGCAAATCCTTTCTTGCTGCTGAAGCCTGTGCAGCCCTAAATCAGGTGCTTGTGTTCTACCCTGTAATATGCTATTTAGGTCTAGTGCGTTTCTGCTGCATCAAGCTGAGACAAAATTATTTTCATCCCTGCAGTTAGTAGCTGGCTGCACATGGATGAATTGAAATGACTTTTGGGGAGAGTCATTGGGGAGGAAAAAAAAGCCTCCCCAGGAGATGATAAAGGGAATGTGATTTATGCTGATTTGTAATCCTTGCAAAGAGAAGAAATAAACACAATGAGAGTTACAAATGTATTGATCTGTTTTATCTTGTGGGTGTTTTTTCTTGTTGTAAGTATATCATGACCTTAATATCTGCATCCAGGAACAAGCTGTTGCCCCTGGCTTTCACCGACAGCTGGTTTTCTTTTGATACATCCCAGAATCTTCCCACTGATTCCTGCAGTGTGTCAAAGCAGCTCAACAGTTTGACCTCTCAAGGCTTCACTCTGTTCTTTATGGCTGCGAAAGTCTACAGTGGTCCTGAATGCAGGCTCAGCCTCCTAAAAAAAAAAAAAAAAATCCTTAAAAGGTCCTGTTGAAATAGTCGATGATAGCCCAAGGCAACTGTTGCCCTTGGGCATGTACAACAACAGTTGTTGAGAGAATATTGATGACCTAAATGGGCCTGGAAAATTAAAGGTGTAAAGCCTGGTCCTGTAACTGAACAGCAACAGACAGAAGGGTTGTGGTCTCTAATGCACAGACATCTTCCCCCTCACTCCAAAGGCAACCCTGTCTCCATGCAAGAACTTTTCAGCCTTTTGAAAAGGGTAAATAGTGCCTTGTTTAAAAACGTGTCAAGTCATGCTTTTATTGTGATTGCAGTTCTTATTCACTTTCTTTCTTGCTGGTGAGTTTCTATAGGAAAAGCCCTTTCTTTATAGTCTGTAATTAGTATTAAAGGCAGCTCTGATGGCTCTCTGTGGGCAGAGAGGGCAGAGCTGGTTGAGATGCTCTGCAGCAGTAATTGCTGTTACAATTAGATTCTAAAGCCTGGAGTAAGAGAAATGAAACAAAAAGGAAAGCATCTTCCAAGTGAATTGCTGCCCGATCTCTTGTACCTAATCCTTTGGTGTAACAGTCCTACAGCTGGACAGGCTCGTTTCTCTTGCAGTTGGTATTTATTCCTGGTTTTCTGTACCAGGTCTTGGACACCACTTACCTAATGTGGAAAGACTTGAAGGGGCTCACCTTGTTGGGATACATTAGCCACGGCTATTTAGATCCAGCCAAGACAAGTCAGCTTTCTGACAGCACATCCCAAAACCAGAAACAGGGCATCCCAAAGAGGAGCAGGTCACTGATTAGGAGGGACGTGGGTCTAATAATGGGATGCAGACATAGTTTCTCCACTAAGGAATTGTGTAGGAGTTGAGAGAAATTTTTCATTTAACTTAGCAAATGCTTTTGGACATGAAAACTTCCCAATCTAAAGAGGACCCCTCATTGTCTGTGTTTTTGTCATCTGGCAGCCTCAGTGAATTGGCTATGAGCCCATGCTTATTGAAAACAATTGTAAAATTTTTTTGGCGTTACGTTTCTTTTGGAGAAAAAAATGATGTGATGCAACTGCAAAACGAGGTCAGACAAATGAAAAGCTGAAGACGTAGGACTTGATGCAGGGTGTCCTTGCTATGCAGCTAGAGGAGAGCAAGGATGGACGGGTTGGAATCTGAACTGTAACTCAGGGGTGACTGGGCTGGTTTAGTCAAATTTCTAAATGGAAGAGGAAGGTGAAAATAAATGTGAGAAAAGTGAAAAAAAGAGTGTTACAAGAGGAGATGCAGAGGTCTACAAGCCAAGAGAAGGCAAATGTGGAGGGACAGACATGGAAAAGATGAAGTGGACAGAAACAAGAAAACTTTGTGTGTGAAATAGGCTTGTACATATCTGTTAATAAATGTATACATGCACAAACAAGGTAAAACCCACCAGGTTTTGAAGTATTTCTTAATGATTAGGAGATTATGTCTGTCTTTCTACTCAGTCACTTCTGGAAAAAAAGATAAATATCGGTTTAAATTACAAAAGAAGCTGCAGGAGGATGAGAGGAGTTTTCTACATTACTTGAACTCCCTGAGCCACATCCCATCTGTGATTTATTAGCGTTGCTTTCTCCCTCCCAAGCCACATGAGGTTCCATCCCGTGCCCTGCCTGCCGTCAGTGCCCGCTGGCTCTGGCAGGGCAGGTGGTGACCCACGGAAGCCCACGTGTGCTTTATGTGCTTTATGCATCTGATCCGAGGCTCCTGAGGTCAGCTGGAGTATTTCTGCTCACTTGCTGCCGTCTCAGGGGCTTCAGGTCTGTACCTAAACACACAAACTACCAGCAGCTGCCGCAGGGCACAAGGATTTGTGCTATTGCTGGGTAAACTTAAAGCATGAAAGAACCCAATTTGGAGGCTGTAGTACAGATCACTGCCAGCGTTCACTGGATTAAGACTCAATTCAAACATAAAAGGTAGCGGTTCTGTCTGCTGTATCCCCCTGGACCATCTCTGTAGCATTTCTATCACACTCCTCCATGCGGTTTACAACACAAGGTGTGCTTGTTCTGAAACAAATCAAGAACAGCAGCAGTGTTAATGTGCCTTCAAGTGACTATGCAAGTGTGGGGATTATGATGAGCAAAGCAAGAACCATTACCAAATATGAAACAAATTAACACTGCTGCTGTTCTTGATGTGCCTTCAAGTGACTATGCAAGTGTGGGGATTATGATGAGCAAAGCAAGAACCATTACCAAATATTGGAGTTATGCTACAAGGGATATACAGGAAACATGTTGCCATAATTCTTGTTTTATTCCACAGTTATTCTTCTTAGCAGTCTTTCCACTGTGTTGGCTGCAGTTTTGGCACTCATCTGTGCCAAAAGTCTGCCCCTGGTTGGTGCTGCTCGGTACTTCAGAGAGAGGGGGAGCAGGCAGGACTGAATGGATGGAGGCACGTTATTACAGGACCTGCGGAGTCAGCAAACTCCCTGCTGGTTGGAGGGAGGCCTCTCCAGGGCAATGGCAACATGCTCCATCCTTGAGTAAATTTAAGTTAGACTAATTAGAGTACAAAGGAGACAGTGCTGCAGCTTGGGGATGAACCAGCTGATCATCTGTCTTTTCTTTCATCATTTGTACAAGTACCTGGTATAGTACATAACATTTGAAACAGTTATTCAAACAGCTCCCCTCTTTCTTCATGTTTTAAGGACACCTTCCCCTTTCTCTGTCTAGCAGTTTATCTCAGCAATATTCTGTTTCTCTAAGGAAAAAGGAAACAACCCTCATAGCTGCGTGGCTGATGGCAAAATTGTATTTGTAACAGCTGCTGAAGGGGGAGTGTGGGTAGAATTAAAAACACAAAGGGACTGCATGGGAAGATTACTGCAGAAAGTCACTTGGGGTCTAAGTAATAATCCTAATAACCGCTGCAAACAGTGAGTATTTTCCTCAGCCCTGCTATTGCTCTGCCAGCTGGGGGAACGTCACAAACATGCAGCTTAAAGATTTTTTTTAATAATAGAGAAACTGCATGTAGGGAATATAATCTCAAAGCATTTACTTATCTAAAAACTGTCTCTGGTGCTGTAAAATAGATCTGTGGAGGCAATGAACTTTTATTTAGCATGTGCAGCTGAGTCTGCACTCTGGATTCACTCTGGTAGGTTTTTTGTTTACTCAACACCCAGCTCTGTCTCTCTCTTCTGCCTCTCTCTGCAAGCATGTGTTGGTGTGAGGCAGATGCTGCTTCCAACTCGCTTTTCAACAGACAGCAGAGCAGACAGCATGGTGGCCAATACTGCCTCATATCAGGAATTTATAAATGAGCGTTCACTCAGATACTGATCCCGTAGCAAAGATTTTTCAGGGACTTTACCTAGGTGTGATTATGCATCAACTTCTTGCAGTGGCCGTGAGATGGATCTTTGACTTGGACCCATGGGTTATTTTGAGTTTCAAATTATAAAAGAGCTTTTCTACTCATTCAGTCGGTAAGGAAATGGAAAGGGTGAATAAGTCACAAGAAAACTGCAAAGTCAGGCTGTCCCCTATTTGCTTCAGGTTAAGCATCTAAAATGCTTTAGCATGAGGAGTATGACAGTGTTAAAGCACTCCTGCAAACACCTCCCAAGCACTATCAGAATTTGCTCTTCTCGGTAAGAGCTTCCCTTGCATTTCTAGTGAACCCAGATTTTCTTCTGATTCTATGAGTAACAGGTAAAGGGAAATGAAAAGGGGGTTGAGAAGACCCATCTTTTCCCTGTGTGTTTTTGTGCTCCCAAATTACATGTTCCCATCTGCTGATTAATACTTATGTTGTAAACTGTGAAGAGAAGGAGAGCTTTCTGCACCATACCTGGACAGTGCTGACAAGAGGATCTCCATCCTTCCTAATGGGGGTGGATTTTTGTATTTTGGGATGCCAACCTCAAGTGTTACAAAAATATTAAAGACTACAAAAAGAACAAATATGGGGTTCTTGTTATTGAAAACACTTATTCTTCTGCTTTTAGTTTTCTCTCTTCGCCATTTCTTAGTAGCTGTGAGGATTCCTTCCAAATAACTCTGGGAGCTGAAGCTTAAAAAAAAATACATCTAAAACCTGCAATACTTCATGTAAAGTTTGTGGGAGTTGCGACAACTGCTACGTCCAAAGAAATTCTGGAAGCTATGGATGGAGGAGTTATTTGGTGCATGATTTTGCTGCCTTCTGCCTTGGACCATTTTGTCTCTTATCTTGCTACTGCTCTGATAATTTGAGTTTGATAATGGTGGTTTTCCCATCTAAGGGGCCCCATAAATGCAATTAGCCAAGACAGAGGGCAAGTAAAGCTTCTGGTAGCCATTGCAAGAGCTCCCTTACGCTTTGAGCTCCTGTGAGCTGCCTCAGGTTGAAATGCTCCACCCAAGCAGTGGATCTGAGAACCCCTCAGTAATATCTGGGCAAAAATGGGATTGTTTCTCTGAAAGGAGGGTGAGCTGAAGTTAAATGCAGTAGCGGCTCTGACAGCTTCTGTGAAGTCAGGAGTTTACAGTGTTTGTCTTTGCTGGAGGCAGAATGTTAGCAGGTTGTAAATTCAGATTGGGTTTCCTCTCAGCTTGGGAGACAGATCCAGATTCTCTGTGTTGTGGAGTTCCTTCCTGCTTTTATTTTTATATATATGCATATACGTGGGTTTTTTCCTCATGCCTTTACTGTAAATCCTTAACTAGTGCTTTTAACATTCAATGCTTTTTTTCCTCTTGCCTTTACTGTAATTCCTTAACTAGTGCTTTTAACATTCAATGCTGGAGAAAACAGCTTTGCTGTGAGATATATTAGAAGGTTAAATGACTATCCCTATGACTTAAGAAGTGGTACCCAAGCTTCATAGAGAGCATCTCTTTTTCCTTTTCTTGTAAAATAAATAATGGGATACCTGACACATCAAGAGGACTGAGAATGCTAACAAAGAGTTAACCACAGAAACTGGCCCAAACCAACGAACTCTGTCACAGGAACATCCCAAAGCACATTGGATTTCTTTTTTGGAAAAAAAAATAAAATAAAATACAGCTGACAGCATCCACCTCGTGCCTTGCAGCTGTGCTCTTCAAAGCTTCCTAAGAGACATGAAGCACCTATTCCACTGAAATAAAAAATCAGCTGATTTTCCTAGGGTCTCAGGGAATTTCAGTTATGTAAGAAACACTACAAGAGAACAGCCCCTGAGCAATTTCGAATCCCAGGATTCCTCACTGGCAATGAAAGAATTGTATATAATTTTGAGGGACAGTGAAGTCACCAAAATGTGCAGCTTTGGGGAAGATGAATTTAGTCCAATTCAGCTGACAGAGGAGGTTTCAGAAATACAGAAATCTGTCTCAATTGCCTGCAGAATTACACCTGTATTCAAGAAGCTTATACACTCTGGATTGGATATTATTTGAGGATTTAATTACTGTATCTTCAAAGTAAAATATTTCTTTTTGTTTGTTTTGACATGGCATTTATTTCAAAGTTGTTTTCAAATAGACCAGCATACTAAGAAGTGAAAGAAAGAGGGGAAGGAGTGAAGAGCAAGGACTAAATACCTAGAGATTATCTGTTATGACATTTTAAAGAGTGTTTACCCTTTTTTGCAAAAGCTTTTTCCTGAAGGTCTTTTCTGGATATTCCATGAGCAAGAAAATACCTGAAGGAGAAAGGATGCTCTGAGGAGCAACATCTTCCCTTTTACTAATGATTAGCCCATGTTGTAAATCTAGAAAACAGAGAAAACAAACTTTTTGCATGGATGGCTCTTCCAACTAGCCCTTCTTAATGGGAACCACATCTGAAATACTGCTATTAGCAGTAATTTATTACCTAAGAAATGTAGTACCTAACTTCACCAGTTGAGATGGGGCTTTCTTTTGCTGCTTACCTGTGTGTACGGCTTCTAAATGGAAACTTCTGTCGCAAGGAAGTGGCTGTGGGAAGCACAGGTGGAAATGTGCTTGCCAGGGTAGGATGGAGGCACACAGGGCTCCTGTGGCTTGTGCGGAGTCACGGAGGAAGCCCGGAGCTGAGACCTGATCCCCCCTGTTCCCCAAGCAGAACTGTAGCCGCTCGATCACACTTCCTCTGGTCATGTATTGTGCAAATTAAAGGAGCATATTCGAAAGGTCGACACGGATAACCGGGTCATATTCTTCTGTTCTGCTTTTGGCTTCTCAGCTAAGGGCAGCAACGAGGCTTTTAATGAATATCGTTTTGCCAGGCAGATGTCTGTCCTGTTCATTCAGAACTGCAGTGAGAAACCAGCAACTCATTTCACGTAGAAAGATGAAAGGAAAAAGATTGACTTAATAAAACAAATCTTGCTTAATTGCTGTGGTTAGTCTCCTGCCTGGGTTTTATGGGTTCCTGCAGCTGGCTTTAATCTCCTGATTTACTCTGGGAACAAAGAAGGAAAGGAGTGAACTTAAATCATGGCAGGAAGAAGTTGAAATTTTTTTGGCAGAACTTGGGAAGGTTAGAGACTTACTGTAAAGTGCAGCCCAGAAACAGGCCACCAGGAGAGGCTCCCTGTGTTTTGGGAGAGTAAAATAATTTCTTACCAAGTGACCTTTACAGTCAGTAATGTCAAAGGCTTCTCCTAGTCTGGGCAACTAAGGGAGGATTAACAAATAGGTGGAAGAAACATCGAGGCTCCAGAGGAGACTGACCAAAAGGGGTCAGTGTTTGTTAAGTTGAAACACCAACTTGACAAATACAAACAGACAAGGATTTACACGTGGAACTGCAGAGGATTTAGCGTTAGCATCCTCTCCCTCGCCCAGCACAGTGAGATACATCATGCCTACGCTCGGCTTGTGTGACCCAGGGACTGCCTTACAGAGGAGACCATCCCCCTGCTCAAACTGAACCTGCATCTGTCTCTAATATTTATATTTCAAATACTTTCTAAAGAAAATTGTTCCGGCACAGCAGCTTGGACAACAGATGTGAGCTGAAGAGACTGTCTCCACAAAGCAGTGGTCACTGATCTCAAACCAGACTGCGCTCAGATCAAAGTACAGCGTGCCGAGAACGGGATGACATTTATGAGGAGCACAGGAGACGCAGAGCTAAGTATAACCCTCCGAAAACAAACAGTCTAACAGGAACCAGAAGGTTTAGTGTCTGGAAGAATATTCCAGATATTATGAAGCTCACTGATTAAAAGAATTTAGTACTGATTTAGCTTTTTATTCTTTAGTGCAGCCTTGTCTACCCAAGCTGCTGTGCAAACTTTCTGTTGGAGTGCAGTTTAACCATAGTGCTGGCCCCACCAAAGAGTACCTGCTGCTGCTGGGGGTATTGCCCTGGTCCCTTCTCACTCCTTACTTCGGGCTTCTGCATTTCCCTGGCACTGACATAGCTGGTTATGTGATCTCACAGTGAGCCATCCAGGAAGCTAAATCATCCCCTGATTACTGCTACCAACTTAGCCCATGAGTCAGCTGGGTTTTAGTGCCAGGCTAAAGGGCGTTAGGGACCTGTACAGCCAGGGCTTCCTAATCAGCTTGGTGTGGTGATCACCTGCCGTAACTTCAGACCCTTCCTTTACTGGTAGATTACTTATCTGGGTCACAGCACACCCAGGCAATGCAGCCCTGCTTGGATCTGTGCTTTGAGGAGGACTTTCTCTGGATGAAGTGATAGTCTATAGGATTAGCATCCGTCAGCAAAATCATACAGCATGTGGAGAGCTGTGTGGAGGACTCAGCAGTCTGCCCTCTCCATAGCACTGCTGCAGGTGGTAGAACTCTTCCGTGGCCATAGCGGTTATACAAGATTAAAATTTAAATAGAAAACTATAATTTGAACTCCTGAAATCACAAGTCCCATCTTCTGCTCTGGCTGATGCTGATTCAGTTACCTTTCAGTTACTGTCCTAAGCAGCTGTATACTGTTCGGTCTCAATACTGCTGAGATTTCTTCTAATTTGAGGAAAGTGAAATGGAACAGCTAGATTTTCATCTGTAGTTGATCAGAATATATTAATTAGAAGCATCAGTTCTAAGTTTCACATGTTGGGAAGATAAGGTGCTATATACAACTAAAAGCTTCAATTTGGAAATGAAATACTTGCTTGGAAGTTGAACATTTACACAAGTGCATTTCCTTTGAGATTGTGTAAATAAATATTTTTACCTGGTCTTGACAAAAATTAAGTAATGGTTTCTAGGTAAGTTGCTGGAGACTTTTTCCGCAATGTCTTTGTGGTGCTGCTTGTTCTCCATGCCAGCGAAATGTTTTAATTCTCTATTTGAGAGATTTAAAGAGAGACAGTTATTTTGAGACAAAGCTGAGGCAGAGATTTCCTGTGCTGTGAATTAATAACCTTAGAAGTTCAAGCAAGAAACTCTTTCAGTGTTCTGGCTACCATGTGTTCGTAGAGCTTCAAAAACCCGTTCAGATGGAGTCCTCTATCCAGTGTGGGATTGAAGCTGACCTCTGGTATTTGGCGGCATTCTTAATGATGGTCTTTCTTTCATCTTTCCATTGCAAGGTCTGCTTTTGTCAGAAGATGAAATACTGCACTTAACTTTCAGCACATAGGCAATGAAACTTAAATAAAAGAGCTGCTGCCCATAGGTTTCGTGCCTGTGTACGTGGCTTGCTTAGGAGGGTCTGTGTTTAGATCCAGAAAAAGGAAAGGGTGAGTTTTGTTACTGGGCAGTAGGTTTGGGACCTTAGATTCATCACTTCTACAAATG
The DNA here is from genome assembly GCF_000699245.1 of Pterocles gutturalis. Classification (NCBI taxonomy): domain Eukaryota; kingdom Metazoa; phylum Chordata; class Aves; order Pterocliformes; family Pteroclidae; genus Pterocles; species Pterocles gutturalis. The sequence goes on from NW_010109847.1 coordinate 115,409, forward strand.
AAAGCACATAGCAGAAGGGACAGCGGCAATGTAGTGATGCCCACAGTAAATACAGTAATTGTCTAGAATGATGTTGGAGAGGAAGATCTTGACTTCGCTTTGGGTGGCAGTCCAAGCTGACAATTTGTGGCTGGAGGGTACCTTCAGGTTGTGCAGAAAAGCCTCTTGTGTAGGACAAGCATCTACTTGTGAATAAGCAGACATGGCACAGGGGAGAATTTTCCAGTTGGAGTGGGGAACCACACACCAAGGAAATCTGGAGTGCTTCAGCTGTTTGTCATCTCTGTCTATTGTCACTGTACCTGCCTCTCTTAAGTAAACATGGTAAATGTGTATATACTGCATAGATTAGGTGGGTAAATGGAGGAAACTGTCAAGCAATTTGGCCTCCAGGTCCTCGGTCTCGGGGTTTATTGAGGTAGTATAACTTAGAAATTTTTATGTTCGAAGTTGGCACTATTGATTTAAAAAATTAATATTTAATCATAAGTATATAAGGTCAATGTATCTTTGGTAAGGAATTAAATAGACTTTTTCCTTGCTAGCACTCAAACACTAAGTAAATAAAAATTTAAGTGAATATATTTGTATCATATGCGTACAGACTGCATTTAAAAATGTATGGGGCTCAGTACTGTCTAACTTAATTCTGATTCATCCATTGACCTTGTTACATAAAACTCAATGCCCTTTTTAGAGGGAGAGTTGCAAATTGTGCTCCTGCATATTTATTTAGGAAGTTCAATCTTCTGGGTGTTCATACCCTAATTCCAGTGCTAAGTGCAATCACAACATTGATTTTTCTCACTAAACATAACCTACTTTACCCTGGGATGGAATTTTTTTTTTTTAATGGGCTTTATATAATGGCATATGTGAAAACCACTCCACTTAATGCCCCATACTGTAGTTAATTAACAAAATGGCATTGTAGCCATGGCCTTTCATCCTCTGGCAGTGTATTTACCACTAACCTTGGCCATACAACATGTCCGTCCTAATTAACAGGAGCCCAGGTATTGACTATGTCACACTACATGGTGGAAAGAGCAATTTGCAGCTGCTGACAAAGTTGTAATTCTGTTGAAAATCCAAACATGAGGGACCTCATTTTGACTGCCATTATGCCATTTCAAAGCCCATCTCAAGGAACAGCTGAACAAACTGTCTAAATTGTCAGTTTTTACATCTCTCCAGTTGCTAAATATCAGTATCCTAAAATCCATCCAAACATCTTCTAAAATGCATAATGCCAAAAACATACTGATGGATTTATACAGATTTCAAGATTGGTGGTAGTGTTTTCTTATTAATGAAATGTTTATTTACTGTTTATTTATTTGAACTGTAATAGGCTGGAAAACTTCATGGGACTTAGAGCTTTAATGAACCTTCAGTAATGGATTTGATTCTCCCTTTGCTTTTTTCTGTTCTCTTTTCTGAGGAATTCAACTGAAAGCGTTAGAGGTGCATCAGGTTTTTGCTAGTTTTACTAGAGCAATACATAATCTGTGAAGCTCCATGATGTTTCATCTTACAAATGGGAGAATTAAGCACTTGTGCTTTTATACTGACATAAAAATTTTATTTTTCAATGCCTTAAATTGTTTTGTTTCACTGTTGAAAAACTGCAACAAGAAGACAAGTACTCTCCATCATTCATGACTACATCTTTAAAGTGTTTTAGTGCCTAAAGATGCAAAAAGAAGAGTTTTTCCAAGGAACTTAGGTGCTGAGTCCTCATAAATGTCAAGAAGATATCAACATCTTGTTAGATGATGATTTCTGCTCAATAGCTAATGTTTTGTATAGCATAAGTATTTTAGTATTTTTATCTACAAAAATATCCCATGGAATGAAAATGGGTTATTTGAAAAACTCCAGTGAAGTATTCCTCTGTTCCATGATGAAGCAAAAGTTGGTCTTGATGTAGATGAACAGAACCGTCCTGAGTCTTCTGTGTTGGGACAAATTTCTCTTTGAGGTAAATCATTGTCAGAATAAATAAAAGAACCTTGAGGGTGGGTTTTCCTACAGGTTCAGTCTGAATCATAGCTCCAGCCTGCTGTTGGCAGAACAGTTAGAGGTGCACAGGTAGCTGGTTCTGTCCAAAAAAAGTCATATGGTGCCTTAAATCTGCATTTGTGATACCACTCTCTTATTTACTAATGGATTAGAAACTTACCTAATACTTAGAACAGATATATTGAGATTTCCATGCTTGAGCTACATTTGGAGGATCACGGTCCTGAATGACTCTCTTGTAAACTTTTTACACTTGCTGTTTCCAACAGGGCGAAGGTGAAGAAAGGTGTCAACATTCTCAGTGCAAAGACAAGTGACCCCAGGCAGTGGGACGTGAAACAAGAGGTGGGCAATGGTGGAAAGCATTCAACCACAACAGTTATTTGTCAGAGGATAGCGCCAAGTTCAAGGAACAGGTATGAAACCTCATATACTCGGCACATTAAACTCATTTATATCCATGGTACCATTCATTGGTTGAAAGGCTTCGGGCTCATATTGCCACTGCTTGTAGCTATTAAACCTGTAGCCTGGAAATCTGGAGACACTTCTGTTAACTATGGCACCATCTGCTGATCTGTAACAGGGCATCTCAGTTTCCAGGTAATAAAACTCATCAGTTTAAATTAAAAAATTAGTAGAATAGACCTACATTGGGGTGGGGGAGTGTCATTTTGGCATGAATATGAATATTCTTAATTTTAAAGGTTTTTACTGAACATCTTTGGCTTGATAGTTTTGACCTCGTTTCTCTGAACGTGTCACAGCCTCTGTGGTTGGTTCATCAAGCAAGCAATGAATTCTTCCACAGTGAACCTCTGTAGCTTTCAATCACTGGTACAGGATAATTCCAACCTTTCAATATTTAATGTCTTGTATGTAATACAGAAGAATCCCCTTTTGCAAACAGTTACTTCTCCCAGAGCTGGAGGTTCCTGTGCTGAGCCATACACTGGTCTCTGTCAGAGGCAGGGCAGCGTGCTCCAGGGAGCACTGGTATGAACTGGCCTGCCAGCGCCTGCTTTCCTCTTTAATATGTTTTTTCTGGGACTTGGTCTAGCTATTCCACAGCCATAAAAGCAGTACTTCTTCAGTAAGCATGATTCTCTTCCGTAACACATAGTAAAGTCACGTATTGCTTCTTTCAGTGGAAGTTTTTACTCCTGCTGGGTATCATCCTAACGAATTCCCACACCACTGCTGTATATCAGTCCACGCAGAGCGTTTTCATTGTACAGACTGAGCAATGCATCCCTAGATCTGCGCTTAGTATTGGCCTTAAACCTGGGCTCCTTGAAGACTATCATAAAATCTTCAGTGGATACCGGGTTGCTTATTGCTTTCCCATGCAGTTGGTTTGTACTATCTTAAAGCACAGAAAACCTGAGCAGATTTTAACATTTGTATTCTGGGCTCAGTCGGAGTGGCTGGGAAATATTAGACTTCTGTAAAGTGCAGAAATTTCTCATCAGGAGCAGCTCACTGATTCAATGTATTTACACTCGATATCATTGCAGTTAGTGAGGTTTTTTAATGGAGAGTTTGGGGGAGCAGGTAAAGAGAAAGGAAAAATGCACCATTTGAGCCTGCCAGAAGTTAAAACCAAACCAGTTTGAAAGGGAGGGCATGGCTTTGAAACAGCATGTGACTCTCAGTATATTTGCAATTGAGGAACTATAATAGTCAAGTTATCAAACCCCAAATTAAATCTCCTCAATCCAATTTGCATAAAGTCTAATTAACCTATAAAAATATTTTTAGCACTAATTATGCAAATACAAGTCAATGTTTTAATTAATACCTCTTTCATTTGTGTATGTAAATAATCACTGTCTTCTGACAGCGTGACGAACCTGGGTTTGAATGAAATGTTTGTGTACAAGGAGGGGCTGGATAGGGAAACCCAGGCGTGTGTACGGAGATCCCGGTGGAACAGCATACAGCGTAGTGGGCATTGCAGTTAGTGAGCTTCTAAGCGTCACTTGGAGCCCTCTGTGCAGAGCACAAATATTCTATTAAGCTAATTTAATTTGGTTGAGAATTGCAGGTCCCTAATGGGATCTTTCAGTGCTGCCACCAGCTTTTTCAGGCTGCTTTAGCAGCGCGGTTCATTTGGGTGATGTGCAGTTCTGTAGCAAGGTCAGCAGAGAAGGGAGGTACTGCTCTGGAGTTCCCGCATCAACGCAGGCTAATCTTCTCTTGCAGCAAACTCAGCCAACTCATAAATATATTAAATATAAGCAGAGAGAGGTGTTTTCCACTGTCTTTGCAAAAGAGCTTCTGAAAAGCAAGGAGATGAAAGTTTGTAGTTCCTGAGTGCTTTATAAACATGCACACATCTTGCCAAGAAGATGAGAGTATGTTCTTCTTTACATGACCAGCTATTTCTAGCACAGCTCAGAGGGTCAGCTAGCAAGAAAGCAGAACAAAGAGTCTTCCACAGTTGTGCCTTACTCCTCTGTTGCAACCAAGACTGGGGCTAATGCAGGCAGAACTCCTCTTGCTCCTTCAAACTTGGAAGTGGGCTGGAACAAGCTGCCTTCAGTCTGTTCTTCAGCCGATGTTTCTGCCCATGGAGGTTGTACTCTGTTTGCGGAGGAATGGAGCCACCCAGTGCTTTTGATTTCTGTCAGCTGGGTAGAGAAACTGAGCCGGGTAGAACGGAGAGACATTTAGAAAAACTGACATAATGGAACACTGCTGTGATGTAGCACTTTATCCTCTTGGCCTTGAACCTTTTGAGAGGCCCGTGGGTGTACAGCTCTCCAGCCATCTGTCTGATAAAGAGGCAGACTCGGGAAGAGTGCTTCCAGATGTTATGTTTATGTTTCAGACTGTGTCGCGATCGCTTATTCCTCCCGCCACACGCGCACACATTGTTGCAGTTGTTTGTTGGGTTTTTTTAACACTGTCTGGGTAGGATTGCATTCACACAGAAACAGCTAATGATGTTACCGGGTTGTGTTTCCTATCATCGGGGCATGGAGGAAAGCAACAAAGCCGTTACAATTCTGTGCAGGGCTCTCCTCTGTCTGGCAGCACCATGTGCTGCCAAGGGATGTCAGAGAAGTGAATTCTCTTGTGGCTGAAAAATAAAAGTGTAGATGTATAACATGCCTCAAACTTGAAGAACTGTAAGCTGTGTGATGTGTGTGTGTCTGCCTATACCTCGAGACAGTTGGTCTGTGCCCAATATGTGGACGCAGAGAAGACTATTCACACGTTGTGAGCAGGGTGTTATTAATATGTTAGAATCTGGGTCATCTTCCCCGGCACGGTTGTGGGTCAGACTGGTTTGTAGAGCTCAGCAGAGTAGCAGAGGTGCATTCTGACCTCAAAACCTTGCAGTCTGAGCAGAGGACACTGGTTTTCACAAGGACTCGGAGGTCTGGTGCTCCTGGGTCAGGATTTTTTCCTTACAGTTGTTTATCTTCTGACTGGTAATTGAGGCAGGATCAGAGCTGAGATGGCATGTGCCACTGCTGTAGGAGCTGCTTGGGAAGTTGTGTACATCTTCAGGAGGTCACCTCTGTGTCTGCAGAAACTGATTTGTACAAACTGTAGAGATGCTTTAGGAGGAAGATATCAGCAGTGGATTTCTTTCACAACTGAACCCCGAAACAGAATCCATTTCCATTCATTTATGACAAAGTCACAGATGAATGAGCATTGTGGCCTCCTGAGTATTTTGTTTTAAGCATTACACAGATTTTGGTGCAAATTAGGTGCGGTCTTTTAGGCTGCTGGCAGATTACCAGTGCAACCCTCAGAGCTTCCAAGGCGAGTCGTTCCTGCGATGTGCATCTGTCTGCTTAAAATCACACATGGGAGCGTGTGCGTGTAGCTGTCAGTAACAGGACCGGGAATTATATAGCGAACCCTTTACCTACTGCCTTAGAGATCCTTTCTCTCCACCCTTTCTCATCTGATTTCCCAAATAATTTATCTCTGCCAGCTGTCTTTGCGTTTTAAGATTTCTCTTTATGTTAGGATGCCTGCTCCAGGTCAAACTAGGGCACAGATGTCTCCAGCATCAGCGTAGGTGCCAGAGATACCCTGGACATCTGCACATACAGCGGGGGATCAGCCAGCTGTGCCGCGTAACAATATCTTTTCTAGGGCACAGAAGACTAGGGTTAGAAGGTTGCTTCCCAAAGGAGCCTTTCATATGGCTCCTCTTTTGCTGCTTTGAATGTCAGGAGTGTTTATCAAAGCCCCAAGCTGGGGAAGGAGGAAAGATGAAGAATGTCTCTGGTGTCTCTTCTTTCAGGAGGAGGCTGCCTGCGAGGAAGGAGGCGGATGCTCCGCTGCCTGGCTCTCTGTCTGCCGCAGTGTCTAAGCAAGCGGCTGCACAAACTGGCTCGAGAGGGAATATTTGTTTCTTCCACCTTACTGTCTTACTGGGTACTTGATGAAACTTATGAATCCTAAGTGGTTTTGAATTAATGGGCAGCCCTGTCTTGCATTAAGGAAAAGTGAATTCTGCAGGAGCCCTCATGGACAAGGGCTCTCCCTGAGCCTGAAGGACCCTTTCTTTTCAATGCTTTCAGTAATGCAAGTGCAGAAAGATCAGATTTGAGATAAGTATTGCAATTTTTGTGTTACCAACATACGTCTGTCTAGTTTTAATCTAGCACCTACCACTGCGAGGCCCTGATCCATAGCTAGTCTTGGCCCTGCCATAATCCAACAACACTGTTATCAGTCAGTTGTTTCAATAGAAATTGGTGTTTAACGTGGCATCAGCGTAAATACCTGCTTTCCAACAGATAAAGGCTGAGTCAGAAAGTTAACAGGGCTTGCACAGGTGTTGTGGAAGATACTAAATGGAAAATATTTTCTTTCTTATCAGGTATGTCGTAACATTCTCTCTTCTGTTTGAAATTCAAAGCAGGATATTATAATTTAAGATGAGGTTTTTGAAGGCCTGTTGTTAGACACTATTGAAATGAATTTTCGTGTTGGATTTCAACAGAACCGCTGTTAGACTTGGTCCTGACCATTCAAAAAATACTACATTAGTCTTATAGATAACATAGTATTAGCCAAGGAGTAAGGCATTCTCATGATTTTTCTCTCCAAGAAAATGAATTAATAGAGATGAGATAATAAAATGCATGAAATGAGATCTATTCATGATCTCTACAGAAGTTCCAGCCCAGCCGCAATAATTCGGGTGGTTTTTTTTTCTTCCTACTTTGGAGTTCCTGGGTCTGCTGGGAAGCAGAAGAGCTGAAGCACCAAGAGAAAGGTCATTCTTCACATATTTTTTGCCCAAGTGAAATAATCAAATTTGTTAGCTCAGCAAATCTGTATAGTTTGGAAAAGCTTTTTACATGCTTATCAAAACCAAATGCTGGAAGCTTAGCCAATGCATGCAGTAACCCAGCCTTGCTGAGAAAGCTGCTGTCTCAGTGCTTCCCTGCTTTCCAGTCAGGTTGGATGTATTGTTTTATTTCGTTATTATGTAAATGGAGCAGAGCCCCACACATATTAAATAGAATATATTGTTTTATTTCGTTATTAGGTAAATAGAGCAGAGCCCCACACATATTAAATAGAATAGAATGTGCAGTCATGGAATATCGGACAACAGCTTTAGATCCATTCCAAACTGATAGACGGGTTCAATAATAACTGTAATTCCTGATGTCCAGGCTGAGATTATTTTTTGATATCTGACAAAGCAATCATTTCTCAGAAAGCGACTGGAAAACATATGGTCTACTTTTCAGCCTTTAACTTATGTCTGAGCATGTGTTTTGCAGAGCTCCTGGACTGTGCAGTAGGAAAGGGTGCCTGTCACACTCGCATCTTCTGCTGAAAGCTGCGGTGTTCTTGCCTCTTGCACACAGCAATCCCTACTGCTTTCCATTTTAATAAGCTGTAATTCATAGCGAGCTTATCCGTGAAAATCTCCTTCTGATTCAGCACATTCATGGACTGATACTTATGTTGGTTTTTTTTTTCTCTTTGCGGTCTAAATCTTGAGTTCTAATTAGGGGTGAGGTCCGCTCTTATCTGTGACGTTTGGCATGGTTCAGATGTTTTAGCAGCTATTGTAACGCAGCCTTCCTTGTGATGTGGAGGCAGTGGCAGATAAGAGACAAAAGATACAGAATTGGGGGGATGAATTTGTGCATGTGCATTTTTTCTCACACTGCCTTTGAAGCAGAAACATCTGCTGAAAGCCATAAACAGCTGAGTTCAGCAATACCACATCATGCTGCCAAGCAACTCTGCTTTCCTCTGTAACTTTCACAGCAAAGGAAATAAATCAGTCAGGCAAGAAAGAATGAAGAAAATTTAGGAAAAAGCGCCAAAAGCCAAACCTTTCTAGAATAAAGTGAATAAGATCTTTGTTAGTATTCGGCAGAGCAAATTGAAATATGTTTCTTACACATGTAAGCTCTCTATAGCATTGCTGCTGGAGGAATTTTGTAGTAAAAAAACTCCTCTGAAGTCAAGATGCTTAAAATTGGTCAGGAGAGACCTCTGGAACATAGGCTAAGATCTCATCAAAGAGAATTAGATTATTTTAAACATTTTTCCCATCTCATGCCTTTGTCGGATCAGTAGCAACCAACCAACTGACAGTGGTACAGTGTCCCTGTTTAGCTGAGACCTTTCCATTCCCTTAGGCAAAGCACAGTGTATCAGCCAGGTGAACTGCTTGTTTCTGCACTGGCTTGCTGAGACTTACTTTGACACTCAACGTTACTTTAGTTTGATGACTTACCGCCTATTTAAATCGCAGATAAAAACACCTTCTCAGTTTCTTTTGTTTTTATATAATAATGGTGACTTCTCTATGGGACAGGTGGAAAATTATTATATAGATGCTAAGTCTTTGTTGTAAGTCTTATAAGTTAAGCAGGCTTGGTAAGAGAACCGGCAGCTCGTGGTAACTGCTGACTCAGAGGATTTTACAACGTGTTGCTGGTGCTGTGGGCTCCTACACCCTGCTTGTAGCAGAGCTCTCCCTCCAGTCAGCATTCCGGGCTGCCGCTTTGGTTCAGATCGGGAAGCTCTATTCCCAGTTGACCCGCGTGTGTAACTAAGTGATGTGACTTATATACCTGCAGCAAGGGATGGTTAAACACCAGTCCTACTGCCGCCTTCGTTCAGAGACCACAGTACTTTTTCCTGGAAAAATCTGTGATGTGTCCTTATTACTTTGAAGGGTCAGAATGAAGAGTGTCGCTGACTGGTATAGATCGGTGTAGATCTGCTGAAACAGTGTCTACCAGTTTGTCCCACTATCATCCAGGAAGAACTCGTACAACTTTCCTGTTATTATTTTACCAACAAGCTAGTAATTTCATGGGGAAGTAAATTCATTAAAGAAAATTGAGGTGCTTGTTGTAGAGAGTTTTTTGATAGACCAGTGCTGAATTCCTGATTACTTGCCAGGAATTTCAGTTCCAGTTAAATTTCCAGGGAAGAAACCTTAGCTTCTTTGAAGCAAATGGCAAAATTTCCTTTGCAGTCTGAATTTCACCCCAAGTTTAGACTAAATTTTTACTCTTCTCTCCTTCCTTCTCTCTGACATACAGCCCAGTAAACTAGAATAGAATAGAATATGTCAGCTGGAAGGGACCTACAACAGTCATCTAGTCCAACTGCCAGATAATGTATTTCTTGTTCCAGGCTGTGAGCAGCAGCTGACACACTCCTCTTCCACATGTATACCTGCATACATGATGGTAATTATCACAAAAGGAGTTTTAAGTAGCACCCCATTGATTTTTGGTTTCCATGCTGCGAATTAATGGACTGAGCGTGCACTCTTTGTAATCACACTACTAGAAATTCAATAATGACTCTGCCAGAGTACTTGAGTGACCTCAGCCACCGAATTCATTCCTATTTCGACTATTTTTAATGAGACTGGCGTATTTAGCAATGCCACTGGATGGCTTGAGAGCAATGTGCCCTGTCAACCAAAGTGTTACTGATAGACCAGCTAACAAGAATTTCCATGTTTATATCTGTTCTCTTACCCAAAATAGTTTACAGCTTCTGTGTGGCAACGTTCATTGGAATGTACTGAGCAAAATAAATTTCTGATGTATATGATCTGCATGAAATATTCCATTGTAACTATTGGATTTCAACCAAATCAGTGCTCAGCAAGTACCACTGACAATCCCCAAAGGAATATATATATCATCTCTGGTTAGTTTAGCAATTGTTCAGCTAGGTTTAGAGGTTTTAATTATATTGGATGAGAATTTGGTATGGCATTTTTGTCATCTCTGAAAAAGTGTAACAGGATGATGAGGCTCTCCACTTGGAGATGCTATTTGTTAATTTTTATCTTGGGAAACATTCAGAAATTTGATGAGACTGACTGGGAAGGAATATTTAAAGACAGATCTTGTTTTTGCTGCATATCTGTTTGGCTATCTACACTTGCGTAGTTCCACAGTTTGGTTACATGTGCTGTGATTTCCTCACAACCAGATAGTCAGCTCCTATGGGTTACAGATGAACACTGTTTAAATGCATAGTAATTACAAGCCATTCCCAACAGTGCTCTTACTTAGAAGTTAACCTAGAAATGTCACGGTAAGTGTAGAGGATTTATCACTAAGAACTGGCTAGAAACTCAGCTTTTGCTAACATTACTCCCAGAACCATCCAGGAAGGGGATTGTTGCCATGTTCTGTTAATCAGAGCTGTATGAATTGTTTTGACAGGCAGCCTATCCTGCTCTTTTCGGTATTCCTGGGGCTGGTAGAATTGCTGAGGTGAGATGAAACACGTAGTCATCAAACATCATATAATTGCCACATCCTTCAGTGATGCAAGTCGGTAGAGATTTGTTGTGGTTCGGTGTGGATCACATACAAATTCACTGTGTGGGTTTATTAAAAAGAATCTCAGCAGATACCCAGAGTCACAGAACAGACTTCCACTTAGAGCAGAACCCAGGACATTCGAGGGCAGTGGTTTAACTGCCAAAGTGCAGTAAATAATTTGTATTCATCAATATCTATCGTATTTCCTGTGGGTCCAGTTTTGAGTTCCCCCATGTAACTTAGGGAGAGAGAGAAGACTTGGTTTCAGTGACACTCTCTCCAGATGCAACCCTGGCTTATTTAGAGTAAACAGTTGACTGAAGTATTTGTCAGGCTCTATTATAGCTGTTCCTGCATTCTGTAAAATTTTTCACATATATACAAGCATGAGTTCATTTTGCCAGGAAACAAGACCATTAATCCTGCCTACTTTGAAACCATGTCTCTGTGGACTGTTGTGGGTGATTTAACTGTTCAGATTACTTAGATTGTTGGAAACTCCTTCCCTGTGCAATGTTAATGACTGCTGCATAGCTCAGCCCTGCATGAGAGAGTTTTCTTTTATTTAAGAATATTTGTACTTTTTATCTCATATTTTTCTTATATTTTCTTATATTTCTCTATGTCTATATCTAATCCATTGTATTTCTTATTTTATTATATATTTAATGTTTTTTTTCTTATAATAAATCCTCTCAAAGGGGGATTTGGTTTCTAAAGAGTTAATTGCTGCATGCTATTTTACTCATGAGCCAATTGAATCAGATAATTTGCTGTTTCCTGAGTAATGTCAAAGAGTGTACAGAAAGATCTTTTGTTCCAACGAAGCTGTTAGAGAGGGTTGGAGCATTCCTTTCTATGCAAATTCTTTACATGAAAGTTTTACAGTATGTACCCTACAAGATTTAGAAATGCTGCTATTTAAACATCTGTACACATAATTAGTTAGTAATTGTTGAGATATAATAGTCTCTTTAGTCTAATAGTTTGTTAGAACTATTCCAGGCATCCCTGAAGACAGATTTGGGAAAGATTTGAAAAATCAGAATTGTGCTCCTTGTAGCCACCTTTTTGTTTCCACCTTCTTGCTGGGAAAATGCTGTCTGTTTGCTTATCGGAGTCTAACAGCCAAAATTCTCATGTGTGGAAGCACCTGCGTGAGAGAGGATGAGCTTGAATGATTGCGCGGGATGGAGGACAAGGAGCTCTGAGTCACTCATTATAGAGCTCATGGCAAACTGGGTGGCAGTCTGCCCGCGTTACTTGCTTCTCACGGTGCAAAACATGCATTGAACACAGAGCAGAGAGCTTGGGTGTTTGTATCCCAAGGCTGTCCCACAGTTCAGAGCCTGAGATGATCTACAGATTAGCACTGACTGAGTCAGCGGACCCTGTGTACCTTGTCTCAGCAGTGGGGATTTGAAGGAAAAAAAACATCAGAGGGATAATTAGCTGGGTCAGCAAGTGGTCAGGCTTGGCCAGAGGAGCAGCACTCTGTAGCTGTGAGTAGGAGAGAGGCAAAGAGGGGCTTGTCCAGATCACATCTCTCCTGAGCCTTTGAAAGTTTTCTGTCTCTAATTAAAATAAAGTGTAGATTATGTTGAGTGTTTCAACTTCTGTTTGCCATGCCTTGGTATTACTCTCTCTCAAATCTAATGCTTCTGACTCCAGTAGCCAAAGCCTCTCAATTGTTGTCACACTCTGAGTAGCTTCATGACAATAATCTTCTGTAGGATAGTTTAAGTGAGTGGAAGTGACTATTAGATGCAGGAAAATATGCCAAAAGTCATTCTCTCTTTGCTAACTAGATGTAATTTAAATTTTAAACAAAAGTATTGAAATCACTACTCTTGGAAGGGAATCCAAAACTATAATGGTTGTGCTTTTTCTAAGGGAAGTCACATTTCTCCTTGGAGCTAATACCAGAAGGTCCTTTGTACTCAAAACAGCATAGTGCTAAGTAAAGAATAGAGATCTAAGTTATTAGAGGGACATATATATACTTTACAGTAAACTATACAGTTATATATTTATACTGTTTATGGTGTTGACTTCCTTCTGTGTGTTCCTACCCACTAGGGTGTGGAAACTTAGAGGTTCCATATTGCCATCAGTCAGTGACAGAATTTTGACATTTGTACAAGGAAATGTATGTATCCAAACCCAAACCTGTTGCCATTGAAAATGAAATAAACTGTGAAGATACCTGAAAACTTAGGTTTGCAAGACTGGAACTTGCAGGCTTTTCCAGAGTTTCCTAAAAGTGTGTAAAGTTAACCTTCAAAGTCTTTGTAGGACTGGCGTCCCTCTAGTCTCTTCTGTAAACCAGTTTCCACATTCATCTGTCTTTTTACTCTGTCTTGGACTTCCTGATGTGGGTAGAAATCACCTCCCTAACTTCTCCCTCTTCTAAGATACAGACTGGAGATAATGGCCATTATTCCTCTACTTGACATTCCAGGTTAAAAATACCAAATGCACTCAACTCTGCCCTCCCTCTAATTTCAGTCAATTTCTGGGGAGAACATTGATTTGATTAATTACCCCTTGGCAGCAGAAACAGACTGCAGGTTGCTCGGATGACCTCTAGATGCTGATGCATGGGAACTCTCCATCACAAGCAGAGCTTTGGCCGGTGCCAGTCTCAGTGTCCGTAGTGTCAGAAGGGGGAAACAGTTCATATCTTGTATCCATAACATGTTCTTTAAACCCAGTACACTTTCTCCTAGGTGCTGCATTGTGGGATAGCATCCAAACATTTCTTAGTTCTTAGTGTTTCCGTCCGGGATTGTCTAACACAGCCCTCCTTCGTTCAGTTTAAACTTCTGTTAAACACTGATTAAGCCCCCCAAAATAAGAACTTTACTCTTACATAGGGTGTTTTCAGTCTCTGTACTTTACTACTAAAGCTATGGGAAGCCAGGGAAGGCTGTGCTGCTGATTCTAAGTGTGTGTGTTCTTTAGCTCTCTCTCCCTCACCAAGCTTGTTGCCTAAAAACGCCCTTTACAAGAAAAAAATCCATAGTGCTGCAGAGCTGGCTGATTTACTGGTGACCTGCCTGTAAGGACTGCGTTACTCAAGTATTCACTTGTCCTTTGAACATGAAAAGACAGACAGGTGGAGCCTGAGGTATTACTTGGTACAAAGCAAACATTTAAAAAGCACCAAGTTTCAGGTCCTTCTTGGTAATGGAAAGTGCTATTTTGAAAAGTGCCATTTGACATTTAGAAGATTAACTGGTATTGACTTCCTGTGTGAGTTGGGCTCCTGAGTATCTGAGTCACTTTTGGAAACCTGAGTTGGCCATCTGTTTCACTTAGGCTTTGCCGTGCCAAGTGAAGCAATGCATAAATACTTTGATGACTCTAGTTTGTAGTACCGAAATTTTAAAAAGCAGGGATTTCAACAGTCTTGACACCTATTGGAGTTTTCAGAAGCTTTGGGGCCTCAAATTCCCACTACCTGGGAGAAAGCAGATGTGTTTGAAAGCAATCAGAGTTTGGAAGAAACTTGGGCTTTTGAAAACCCCAGAGCTACCCCAGCTCTTTTGAAAGAGGAAGGTACTTCCAGAAATCTCACCCTCCATCCCAACCAGACACCTGACAACAGAACCTGAAAACAAAGAGTATTTCTTAACATTGGGTAGAAAAGGGAGATGTAAAATGGTAGCATATAGAATAGGAATGTCCTATTGCAGTTTTGTCTATACAGTCTGAGAATGCCGATGGAGGACGCAGTTGAGACTGAAAACGTGGGCATTTGGGGCACTGGGGAAGCTCGTTCTGTTAGTGGTTCAAACAGAACATGGGTAGGAAAGGCAAGTATGGCTACAGTCCAGTGTAGAGAGAGTACGCCAGCTTTTGAGCTGTGCTTGCAGATTGTAGCAGTGTGTCCTGTTAACATTTCCCACACCAGTCAGCTTGACCATATACAAAGTCTTTGATAGGTATGATTGAGGGAGAATGTAAAATCCATATGGATGTGAACATGGATAGAAATCTTTTTGTGGGAAGCTGTGAGGGCTTGTTTGGATGCGTTGTCATTTGTCTTTCTCAGGAAGTATTTCCCACTTTCAGAAGTAAAAACCTTTTAAGCTACTAGTTTTTGTTTGATGGTGCTGCTTTTTTTTTTTTTTTTAATCCATTATAATTAACTGTATTTGATTGTTGTTACGGAATTTAGAGCGATGGAAAGTGTTCAAGTTTATTCCTTCAGTTGAATCAGGAGTACATAAAAGCCTTTGTTTTGTGATTTCTTAGCTCTAACATGAATTGAACATTCATCACTCTTTCTGGATAAGATGGACCTGGACTGGTTAACACGATAGTAGGTGCAAATAAATTTTAAAATTTTAAAATGTTTTAAAACATTTGCTTCCTACTATATAACCTCACTAATTTCCTTTATAACAATGTCAGAGTACTCAAAGCCTCATTCACACAGTAGGCAGAGCTCTGCATAATGCTCAGGATTCAATTTAACCATGCAGTTATTGTTTGTGTCCTCGTTTCTCCTATGAACTCCTGTACGACCTTGGGCAAGTCACTTCATTTATTTGTTCCCCAGCTTGCGTATCATAAAGTAAGCTAATCGTACTGTACTCCCAAGAGCTGAGCATAAAAATTCTGTCTGAAAGCAGTAACAGAAACATGTTACTATTGCTGTTGGTATTATTTATCTGTTTAAACAACGTCTTATGCATCACAGGAGTAGCCCCACTGAAGGCAGCAGGACTGTTTACACATGGAGAGTGGATTGCTGGCCAATGGCCAGAAAACAGGGATGAACCTATAACTAGTAGATATTCCCCACAGCATTTAGCAGTGGGAATTATGGTTCAGAACTGTGTTAGGAGGGTGGATAGATATATAAATAGTTGTCATCGGGATTTAAAGTCATTCAGGAGGCATAGTCTCCTTTGCATGTAAACAAAGTGTAGGTCTGGAGGGAGTCATGTCTTGGCTAAATCTGCTCATGTATAAATCCTCTTTTTTAGGCTTTATATTTTGTAATCATTATTATTTAAATTTAGCTACAGTCTGCAGGATTTGCACATTTTAGCACCATTAAGGAAGTCAATAGGAGCTGTGCATCCCACTCCCTGTAGCTGCCCTTCAATAATTAACTCCTTCCCACCTCCTACATCTGGAGTCAAGCACAGCAACAGCACTTGAGACAGCCTTTGGGAGCATTCAGCCTGGGCATATGCGTGTGAGGGGCAATTAATTCAGCCCTTTTGTATTTGTCTTCTTACTTCTGCGTCCCTCTCTTTCCTGGGGCACTAAGCTGTTGTAGCTGGGGAAGCAGCCGCCCCTGCAGTTAGCAGAAGGCCCATCCCCTATTGCCTTCTGTGCCTGGGGATCAGGCTGCCAGGCAGCACGTTCCCTGAACCCTTCAGCTTCCTTCTGATGTTGATTTGGCATCCTTCCCATGGTGCTCATTGCATAGGATTAACCAACTGCATGTGTTCTCCCAGCTAAACAAATTCTTCAGACCAAATTCATTACTGAAACAAACTGATACTGGGATGGATATGCATCCCTAGACGATAAAGCTTTCCACCAGAAAAATATTTTGTTCTGCTTTTATTCCTTTTCGTAGTTCCTTCAAGTGTTTTCATTTTGTGTTGAGAAAGTTGTGATTGTTTTAGAGTAAACAGCTTTCCAGGAATGACAAATGTTGCTTTGCCCATGGAAAAGAGGAGACAGATGTTCCATAGAGTAGGAGACAGAGAGGAAAATGCCCAGGTTTTTACCAATCAGCCATGTTTGAATTTGTTTTCCTGTAGTTAAAAGTGTAGAATTGAAACCTGCAGGAAAGAGAGAGTATTGAACGTTGCTTCACCTCAATCATCCCTACTAAGTATTATGATTGCAAGAATGGGAAACTTAATATCCCTCTTACATGTGGAGCATTTTATTAACTCAGAGAGGCACTTGGGGTTGGCTTTTTCTTTCCTAGAGAAAATAGTAAAATTTGACAGGTAATTTTGTAAATGAAGACAGTAAACAGCTGTTGAAGATGATAATGTCTGAGTGGTTTTGTTGTTTCTATGAAAACTTAGTTACACTCATTTTAGATTAATTTTTCATTGTCTTCTGTTAAATGAGAATTGCTTACATGGCTGCTTCAAATGGAACCTTGATTGCTTTCCATCTACTGACAAAACCATAAAAGACTACAAAAAAAAAGATCAAATGCATAAAAACATTTATGAGCAGTGATACAATAAATACGTGCTATAGTGCATTTTAATTTGATAAATTAAAGTTTTGCTCTGCAGCAGCTTCTCTTCATGTGTGAGAGAGGCTTATACATTGGCCATTTAAATTCAATCCTGTGTTAAACAGCAGTAAAAGCAATTCTGGCTGCTATTGGGAGCTTTTGGTGTGGTATTATGAAATTCTCCAAAAGTCTGAGATGCAATGTGGGAGAAACGAAATGAAATTTACTCATAGAAAAGGAAATGGAAGAATAGTCTTGCAGCAAAGCCACCAAATAGGGATTCAGAAGGTTGAGCTTCAGGTCACCCATCACCCACAGATTTCCCGTATTAACTTTGTCGGTGCTACTCAGGAGCGTGGAAGGGAAGGGGTAGCCCTTGCAATCCAGGCATGGGAATGAGCGCTAGGTCCAGTTTCTAGCTGCTGCAGGTATTTGGTGTGATCTGGAACAAGTCACTCTGTTTTCTCTGGGCCTCATTTTTCCATTTATAAATGGCACTAATAAACATCCTTTCACTCTTTCTCTCGTTTGTTTGGTCTGTGTGGGCCACGAGGTCTCCTGCTGTGTGAAACCATCTTCTGCTGTGTAATCCACCACTTAGCACAATGGTGTGCCGGTATTCAGGGAAATACTGTAAAAAGAAAGAAAGGAAAATAGTTACAAAGAGTCTAAGCCATAATTCAGTCCTGCTTTGAAGTAGTTAGAGGCATTTAAAGCTTCTGCTGACTCCCTGCATATGGATGATTTCACCCAAGATGGGTATTTCTTTGAGTCTGAGAAAGCAGTCGGGATCTATTGTTTGCAAGTTCACGGAACAATCAAGCAAGTGTGAATGAAGGTCATTTGTTTTGTTTGTTAGATCGTACATTTAATAACACTTGAGTCCTGTTATGACCTTTTACAGAATTTTGTTTTGGTATAAATGTCAGGAAATGCAGCCAGGAATGAAAATATTGATAAATATATTGCCAGGTGTTAAACTGTGACTTAGACTTTCTGGAGAACAGATATTTGGGCAGCTGTAATCATTTCTGAAACATTTCTCATCACCCAGTCTTTCATATAAATACTTCTGAAAATGTTTCTAAACGCACATCGTTTTCCCTTCGCAAGGCTTCACACCCTGGCAAGCATCGTTCAGGAAGGGAATCACTGCCTCTTTAATGAATTGATATTTCAAAGTTCACTGCAGAGTCATTTTTTATAGCTTCTTCACCCAAAAAACTTCAACTCAGATGTGCCAGTACATTTTTAAGGAGCTCCTGGTTTTCTTCTATTGAGCCAATTCTCTTGACAGGCTTAATAGGAGGACAGGCAAGACAAGTGGAATGGCTGGTGTGAGATCATCCTGTTAGTCCATGACCCCAGAAAGCGCTTTGACACGGACTCTTAACACTAGAGCACCTGGTACCTCTGTAAACCAACAGCATCCAGCTAATGGAGATGTGTGCCGCTTAACCCGGAGCCAGTTACCAGAGCTTTGAAGAAAGGGGAAGCAAGTGAGCAAGAGAATTTATCTGGAAATAGAAAATCTGATCGGAATCCCCTTTGGCAATGTTCCTCTGCATGGAAAGGGCCCAGGTTGTGTGGTTAATATCATAGGACGTTGACAGTAGGTCTTGGCTGGCTCAGGATAACGTAAATCTAATGTATAATTTGAGAACTGAGACTGGGGAAGGGAAGTGGTTGTAATTTAAGCTTGACAAATTCAGCCTGTCCAACATGTTTTCTTGCATCTCTTACTTCCCACTGTATATAGACGTATACACACATAAACACAGCGTTTCTTTCACAAGTTCAGTGTTCTCAGTTCTTTGGCTTGTCACAGATGTTTCTGTGCTTGCCAGTAAATTACATCAAAAGCCTTTTTTTTTTTTTTTTTTTGTGTGTCTGCTGGCATAAGTAGAACATGGAAGTGGAGTACAGTAATTTAATATAGCCAGCTAAGATATTTTCTGTTTTTTCTCTTCCCTTTCTCTGTGCATTTCACCAAGACATTTTCATTCTGTAAACCCAGGTCTGATGCAAGAGGAATTGAATAAAAATCCACTGATGTCAGGAAATAATGTCAATTTATACTATGTGACATCTACTGAGGATGAGGAGACAATCTCCAATAGCCTAGAGCACCTCTTACATCCCAGTGTTGCCTAAGACACAATTTTGTCTTTGTATTTGGATACTTGGAGCTCAGTATTCCTGTAAATCCCTTTTTCTATATTCAAAACTCTCCATCTGCTTTGGGATGCTTTAAATTAGTCATAAAGGCCAAGTCTCTTTATAGAAATAACTGGATAGCACAGACATCCTACCTGCAAAAATAACAGCTTACTTCCAAGTGAAGTATAATTCTTGGAAGAGTTGGCAGTGCTGCTGAAAATTATTAAGAAAATATTTGTCCATTTTCAAAAACCTTTTAGATTGAATGTCTTGTAGATATGAGCATGTATAACATACATAGAATGTATAACAGACTCTGAACATCGTCCAATCCAGAACACATTAACCTCTTTTTTTTCTGGTACAAATTGAATATTCTGCAGTTCAGTAAGAGTAGGATATTTGCAGTGATTTATAACCCGCATTTGACAGCTCTGTATGTGCCATGTTGGCTCAGCACTGCTCCCTCAGCAGAGCAGCAGAGTTGAACACCCCTGGAAATTCAGCTCTTAATGTCAGATTGCTCTAGAGAGATTTTATCTCTGCATTAGCTACAATTTAAAATCTCTGGAAGTGAAAGTTTTTGTTCAGGGATTTTAGCATAAGTTCCATTGAACCAACACCACCTGCGTTTCTGTTGTGATATCAAGGCACCATATTGATCAGGGTATTTCATGAAACCAGAGTGATTCAGGTCACCTAATGATTCAGGTCACTTCAGCTACAACTATTTTCTTATTTTGTGACCAAAAAAGTTTATGCACAAACATGTGTCCTTCTCACGGCCAAGCATGGACAAACCCTCGGCCATGCAAATTCCTGAAATCTCTGTTGAAATAATCCCCAAGCAAAGAAAGGGTTACCATCTGTTGTCTGGTCCTTTGCAGCCTGCTGTTGAATGATCTGCCAAGTGATGCTAAAGCATGGGGTTTGTCCCGGGCGAAGGTAATAACAGAGGTGCAGAACAGAGGAGAATCAGACTGTGACCCCGATTCATGGAATTAGGGGGAGGAGAGGGACAGCCAAAGGAAAACCCATCTCATATGCAGTGCAGGCAGGTCATCGCTGGGAGCAGACCATTACTGATGGCAGAATATTCAATAGCAGCCTAGAAGCAGCTCTCTGCTGGTGGAAAAGGTCATCTCTTGGTTTGCCTCGGGCATCAGAAAATACTGTGAAATTGCCCTGGCTTCCCCAAGCTGACAGTGCTGCTGGAGAGAGCGCCTGAGGGTACAGGAGAGGTGACAGTGGGACAGTGGCCCCACTCCCATCACAATCAAAAGCTGAACACTGATTGACTTGAGTGGAAGGCAGGTCAGGACCAAAGTGTTGCGTGTAGCATATTTCAGTGTTGTCATCATACTGATTTTTCAGACACAGGAGAATGGTTAGCAGTATTCACTGTACAGCTTCAAGAGTTTGGAGAGATGTTGACACAAATTCTAATGGATGGGTCATTTCCTGCACACCACCGTTTCTGTATTTAAAGAAAAAGTGCCGCATGCTGAGGGGAAGAATAATGTGTCCATGATTCACTCCTTTTATAATCTTATTCTGAAGGGGATGCATCTGACAGATTGCTACTCCAGGAAAATCAAACTAGATTAAGGATCTGTAGCTGGGAAGAGGCTGGAAGGGGCAAACTCCTTTATATTTGTGCTAATATCCAAGACCACCAGGTCTAGTTGGCTGTCAT
Source organism: Pterocles gutturalis (assembly GCF_000699245.1). Classification (NCBI taxonomy): domain Eukaryota; kingdom Metazoa; phylum Chordata; class Aves; order Pterocliformes; family Pteroclidae; genus Pterocles; species Pterocles gutturalis. The sequence continues at coordinate 136,320 of NW_010109847.1, forward strand.
CCTTCCCCCCGCCTTTTTAACCTTTCTTTCATGCTCCTCCCGCAAGGCTGCTTTATGAAATGAGAATCCACGGCAGCGTGCTTGGATTTTCTCTGCATACAGCTATGAGAGCGTTTTCCCATCGACAGTTCAGCCGAGGGTACAGCACCGCGTGGGCTGCCAGGCGTCTGAGGCTTGTCTTTAAGAATTGTCTCTTGTCTGCCACTCACACAGCTGCGGAGCCAGTTCTGCTGGTGTTCTCATACAGGAGCAATTAACAGGTGTAAGAAGATTTCTTAACGTCCAGACAAAGGTGTAAATGCAATTGAATTACCCCAGTTGAACAGCCTGCTGGGATGAACTGCTGGGGCTGAGCTGAGCAGTGGTACTTTGGCAATCCACAGGAACTCATGAGGGCAGCCCTTCTGACCTGGGTTAAGGAAGAAGTTGTTAATGACATCTGTAATTTTTAAAATGTCTGCTGGCATCAAGCTTTTGCTTCCTGCAAAAGTAGTTGAGGCTGTGACAAGAGGGCAAATTGGGCCAAGAGATGCCTGACAGGCAAATTGATAGAATATGGGATCTAGAGGTTTAGTAGAAAAATCATTAGCAAGTAGCTACTACTGATCCAAATTAAATCTTGTTTATAAAATGAAGGAAACCTTTATGTATGAAACTAATGCATTTGCAGACCATCTGTAGGGTAAATTGCCCAGTGGGATGTGGGCAGTTCTTTGAAAATAAACTTCACCCTCAGAAACTAGGAAGGAACCTGAGCACGTGGCACTCTCACCCCTGAAAATCTCATTGAGCTTCGTCGCCTCCTGCAAGCACCTTCCAGGAGAAGAGGACTGGGAACCTGATAATGTAACTTTTGTGAGGAATTCCCTGCAGGATGGATTTTCCACTCTTTTCCTGTTCCATTTTCACTTAGAGAGAAGATAGCCCTTAATTTTAAATTTGAAATTAAACTAATTGGACTTGCTTGTCAACCAGTTAGATTGAAGCAGCAGCAGGGAGCCCGTCTGTGATTCAGGAGTGAGTCAGCAGATGTTCTCCTTGCTGCAGTCTGCCTCTCAGAGCCCATCTCTGATACGTGGATTTGTGTAGGACAAATTCACACGATGTTGACTGTCACCCCACATGACCACAAATCATTAACTTCCACTACTTCTTCCCACGCATCCCAAATAGCTGTTTCAGACCTGTGCTGCCATCAGCCTGCTGATGACAGGTTACGATCTCATAAGAAATAGTGTTATCACAGCTGCAATATCTTAAACCTGTGTGTTCCTCATGAACATGGTTACTCCTTCTTTTTTGTGCTCTTTCTCATCTCACCAAGTGTTGCATCACTCTAATCCCACGTGTGTGCACTGTGTGTGCGGGTGAGCTTCTGTTATTGGCTTTGCATTTGTTCGGGGCCTTGGAAAGCTGGACTTTCATCAGTCTAATTCCACCTGTCTGATTGAGCAAAGTGTCGAAAGTCAGCAAAGAGCAGGAGTGGTGACTAAAATATTGTTGAAGATTTCAATAACAAAGGGAAGGCTAGTTCTTTAGAATCTTCTTTCCTTCTTTTTGACAGTGTCCCCTCAATGTCATTTGTATAGTTACACAGAAACTATTTCGCTTCACCTAGTGCAGAAAGGCATAGAAAGAAGGGTAGAAAAAGGGAGTAATGGTTGCTTGGAAAAAAAATCACGGTAGATTTTAAATCTTTGCTTTGGGCTGTGAAACAAATGTATAACTATGGGGTGCATAAAGAGATTCTGTGCTAGACTTTTGTTTATTACTTTCTGCAGTAAAAACCTCACTATTGTTTAAAGAGTATTCTGATATCATGCAGCTTATGGTTCCTACACTCTTCCTGGGGGTCAAGTTAAGATGAAAATTTCTTCCTGGCAGTGGAAAGTCACCTTTGTAAAACATAACATCTCTCAAAAGCCTCATCCAAATCTGTTGTGTTTTCTTGCTTTGAATTGGGGCCTGATTTAGCGAATTTGAAACTGAGATTTCCCAACAAATTAGATGTGGGTGGTTTCTAATTGAGGTGCTATAGGGAAAAAACCTGATCTGGACAGAACCAGAGATGTCAGAGTCATCGGGTCGAAGTTGCTCTTGGAGTTTATCTGTAAGTGTGTTGTCAGTCGAGTAGGCACTTGCTTTTCTCACAGGCCATTTAACATTAGGATCGTGTCTCCTTCATTTGTCTTCTTGAAATATTGAGGACACATTGCTCTTCATGTGCCTGACAGTCAGACAGGAACGTCTGCGCTCTGCCTGAAAACTGATGCGCGCTATCAGCTCATAGAAGAAACATTTTAGCTGCAAACACAAGCATTCAGTCGTTGCCCAATGAAATCCTTAAAAAGTGGCTGGCATCTCCTAGAAACTTTGATGAACATTTTGCTTAAAGACACTTTTTCTACTCTAGCAAATATCTTCTGTATTTTCCTGCTTTTTCATTCTATTAAGCAGAAGTGTCAGATAGGGCTGCCAAGAAACAAAGATCCAGAACTGTTTTGCTCCACGTAAACCTGCTGAGTCTAGACCTGAAGTCTCCATCCTGCTGGTGACAACATCTTCATTAGTAATATGGATTACTTTATTTTTTAACTCCACCCTAACGCCTAACTGCTTTAGCCACACAGCTTACTTTTTCACTCAAAACCAAAATATTTTTTCTTGTGAAAATTCCAACTTGCTTGAGGAAAGAGAACATTAAAAAAAAAAAAAAAAAAAAAAGAAAACTTTTTTGCTAGAAACTGTTATGATTGCAATTGTAACTCAACATTATGATGTTGCAGTGGGGGAGAGGTCAATGCTAAGTACATATAGTACCCTCAATACAGTGGACATAAAGAGAAAGAAAAATATAAATATCCAGAAATGAAAGGGTGAACTTGTTAGGGAGATGCTGGATTATGCAGAAATCCAAACATAGATAGTTGATGTATTCTCAAATCAGCCTTGACAGTATCCTTTTAAATGACTCCTTAAAAAATGTTAATTGCACATCATAGGCACTTCAGCAATGACATTTCTGCCACTGAATGTCATGGGGACATTTTTCCTTTTATTGTCCTTGAACAGGAGATGTGAAGTACTGGAGTTAGCCACCAAATAACTGTATCATGAATTGGAATGGATCTACCTCCAATATTTATATTGGTTCTGCTTTTAATGAGCTTCTATTTAAGTTTACAAGGAGTGAGAGCTGTGGATGGTGTTAGGAAGGCAGCATTGTTGAGCTTTGCTTTATGAACTGTAGAATAAAGGTTTGTCCATCAGACTTCCAGAACTACAGATGCTGAAAGCCCTGGGGTCCATGGTTTTTGTAAATTTGAATAAGGGCTGGTTTATAACTACAGATTGAAGAAGTTCGTCACGTTTTTGTCTAATTTCCCTGTGATATTCACTAGCGTCAGCTTTCTCCATCATACATTTTTGTTTCAAACATACAGAAGGAAGGGGAAGGGAAAAGAAATGAACAGGGAAGAAGAAGGGAAAGGGAAAGTGGAATAAAACATCCCAGCAACCAGTGCTGGTGTTTCAGGATTTGTCACTGTGAGCTCAAAACAGAGAATCTTTGTGTAAGATGGCTCCTGCGGCTTCTTCTCCTTCTTTACCCCTTCAGGGGAAATAAGAAGAGAGAAGAAGCTAAAACTTACTTTTTTATTGCTGTCTAACCTGTATTACCTCTGTCTTACTTTAGGAAACTTTTGTCCTTATGATGGGGTCTTTGGATGTTAGCTAGTGCCAGATGCGCTGCCTTATTGCTCTCCACATCTCAGTGGAGTTCTTTGATTCGTGTCAGTACACACCTTATCCTGCACTGTGCTGGCTTTGGGTTGGGGTTTTTTCCTTTCATGTCTTTTGAGGGCAGATTTGGTAAACTGCATGCATAATGTACATTGAGGGGTGTTAAATGTGTGTTCCTCCTGGATATCTAAACTTCATTTTTTTTTTTTTTTTTTTTTTTTAATGGCCACCAAGCCAGCCTGACAATGCCAAAATAGTGATTTGGGGCTGGAAGGTGCAATGTGAGTAACACTTTCGAAACTCCCCCCGCCCTCCTGTCCTTCACACTTCTCCATGCACAGTCGTGATTTTACAGTGCTTGTCACAGTTTTATACCATAAACTCTCAGTGCATCGCAGCAAAGGTATGACAGGAGATGGTAAAATATTCCTTTGCAAGTTTGACCTTGCGAGATCATACTGCATAGTTGCAGTTTAGGGAGATTGTGAAAGACCAAAGTATTATTACTGAGCGTTGCGGTAATAACTTTTGGACGTGTATTCAGAGTGGACCAGTCTTTACAGTTATCCAGGACAGTGTCCTGAAGTGTAAGTATACTTGCAAATAATCAGTAGATCTAAATTAGACCACTATACCTGTCTCTGCTCTCTTGTCAGTTTTCACCCGTGTCATTCCCATTAACGTGGAGTTTCAGCCGAGCGCAATATTTATCCTGCTGTTGCTGCTCAGACTATCTTTTCCTTAGCCTAGTTTGGGTTTCTGCTTTACCCTAATTGTATTTTACTTTCGCATACTAAAGACTATGTGAGCAGCATACAACATTAAAAATAATTTACCAGAAAAGAGTAGGATTAAAAGAGCAAATCACATATTCTAGAAATACTAATAAGGGGAATAATATGGTCTGAGACAGGAGATACGACCTCAGATTAGGGAAAAGGAATATATTCCCACTGCACACTGCTCTGTAGTGAAGCTTGCAAAATTATATTGACTTTCTAGAAATAAAACTACTTCTCCACCTTCCCCAGGCTGATATTCCCTAGCTCTAGATTGTACACAGTATTATTCAATTCCCTGCAGCTTCTAGTCCAAGGGACTCTGCGCAAACTGAGTTTGCTCTGTGATGAAATTGCAGCTGTTGAGCTTATTTCTCAAAGGACGCAGCTCATTTCAAGATCTTTTTCTCTCTATTCAGGCAGCTTCACAGACACCTAGAAAAGCTTTTCAGCTAAATTGGAAGTCTCTTCAGATAGCTGCCACCAACCAGTTGTCGATCATTGCTTCTGAACTGAAAAATCCCTTTGCCTTCTCTGTGTAGTTGAACTTGAAAAGCTGCAATTGTGCCCAAATGGAAGAGGGCCTGGGGCTGTCACCTGCAAGCTTGGCTTTTCATCACCCTGTGAACTTTGTTCATGGCCAGCAAGTTCAAAAAACTACTTTAGTTCACCTTTGGGTTAGTTTCTTGTTTCACCATAATATTCAACACTTAATTATATGTTTTTTCCTGTAGCATGCCGTGAAATGTTGTGTGCTTTCTTTACATCCATTGCCTCTACAGAATGCAGATATTTTACCAACTTTATGTGCCTGGTGGTTAACTTTCTAGGTGTTTCTCTTTTTGAAAGGGAAGGGGGATCTTTATGCACAAATATTTTTGGAGTTTCAAGCATAACCCAAAAGCAAATATGCTAGCAAAGCAGTAAAAAAAAAACCAAAAACCAAACCAAACCACAGTAAAAACTATAGGAACTGGAATCTGAAGACACCTGACTTGTAAATTAGATGTGTATATCGCACAGCTGATTTACATATGCACTTACAAGTAAATATGATTTGTCTTGCCACCTGATTCATAATGTAGTTTCATCTTCAGTTTGTTTCAAAAAAGATGCAAATGCCTGATACACTTACATCTGTCTGAGCAATACCTGGAGGGATGCTGTGCATCGCAGTCAGCAGTTAGGCTGCATCCCTTCCTGATCGGTGTGTCATCTGAGGGCATAAGAGACCACAAGTGTCTGGTACAGTCCAGAGTTAGTAACCAGTTATTACAGGAATCAACTGGTCATGTCAACAGCAACTTCACTGGAAGAGTTAGCCTGTTTGGGGCTGCTCCAGTAACCAGGCCCTTCTACATCCCTGTGCCATGTTGACCATATTTTCAAAATCTCATTGCTAATTATGGCTACCTTGATTTTTTCGTATCCCCCCAGAGAACACCAGTTTGGCACCTGGGAGTGCACGCTCAAGAAGCTGATGACCTGTCTCTTGAGTCATGCTGCAAGTAGGGCTTGGTATGAATGACAGACACAAGCAGGGACCGAAAGAGGAGGCTGAGTCCATCCAACTCATAAATGGATTTAATAGATGGAGTACCTTGTTCTGTAGCAATTCCAGGGGTACCGTTGCTTATAAATGGAAAAGAACACAATATATTTGTAATCAGAAAATCCATTATATGGGCTGCTTTTTCAGAGGTGTTCTCCTGTGACTTAATATGTTTCACTGGCTGCTCCCAAACTACTAAAATAAACAATTAAAAGTGAATGATAAAACATGCTTTTGTGTATTTGATCTCATCTTGCTGCTTTTAGCAGGCTGAAAGAGCCATATAATCTAATGCTGATGATCAGAATGGTTCTGACTGAGTGTCTCCATTTGGAAGCGCTGGGTTTGGAGTGAATCTCTCTGAAAATCTCTGCTCAGGGTCTCCTCTCCAGTGATGTCTCTTGGAAGACTTTCAGTGCTTAAACATTTGCTGTCTTCAAAAGAGGAAAATACTGCTTACTTACAGTGATTCTGGAGAGATTCCAGCCCTGAATGAATACTAAGTAGAAAATGTCCTTCTCAGAGGCAGGAAGAGATGATGAATCACTGTGAAAGCTTATTTCTTGACCAATCTGCCTATGTATTTTGTTATCTGAAATAGAAGATATTAGCAGACTAATATCATGCGCAAACTGAATGGAAAATTAAATAAAAGTGGGAAATGGCAGTTCAGTACTGGGATTTGCACGTAGCCTCTATACAATGGCACAAGACTGAGGCAGAGGGTCGCACGCCTGCTTCCTTTGGGAGAAGGGAAAAATGAATCTCATCCACCTTGTGCCTGGCTGTGACGTACTACCAGAGAAGACTAATGAGCCTGCTGTCTTGACTGTAGCATTTATTGGTGATTAGTGACTCTAAAAAATGTTCTGCATAGAAAGAAGAAATTGGTGGATTATTGTGAGCCCCAGTCAGGTCTCCCTCCTTTAGGGACTGTCTCATTCAGCTTTCAGCCTGTCCAGCATTTCTGGTTTTTTGTACTCTGATCAGCAACATGACTTTTGCTGTTCCAGGATAGCAGCGAACATCACTGAGATTAGCATCCGTGGGCAAGGCTTGTACGAAGAAGTCAGACACCGCATACTCTTAAGTTTTGTGTGAGACTAGAAGAAAAAATTATACACATTGTTCAGCTGGGAAGTAAAGGCACAGAAAGATCACACCCCAGGCTCTCTCCACCTTATGCCACCCAGACAGCACATATTTTGGCAGCCAATAATTTTGCTCGCGAGTGGGGGCTCTCAGGATAACGCAGCAGTTGAACCACGAGTGGTCTTCTGGCTCTTTCCTACGTGTCATGTGGTTGAACCCAGCTGGGGTCCTGGGGCTCAGGACCAACCCGATAAAGGTACCGTATTCAGGTGCCTAAAGTAGCAGACAGACACCAGAGGTTTTTTAAAACTCCATGATGCTTAATTCCTATTGATTTTATTTTTGCTGTAAGGATCTGTGTCTTCATGTCTTGCCTGAGGTCATTAAAGGATGCTGGGGAAGAGCTAGGAAGTGAAATGAGATTTCCTGTCTCAGCCCAATACCTTAATCAAAAAGCTATGTTTTATATCACAGTTTATGACAAGAAGCTAAGAAACCTTATTAACTAATCTAACTCTCATCTGGACTGTATGAAGAAGTCAAGTACAGCATTATGTCATCCTTTTGAAGATATACACATATATCATGTTATGTTGCTCAGGAGTTTGCTAAATTATACCTCTGATATTTTCCTTTGAAGTACTTCATAGTATTTTTAATGTGGTAGTTTTCCAAGAAATTATGTCCTCTCTATCTGTTAATTGCCAAAATAGATCATCCTTTTCTTTCTCCTCTGTTGGTTTTTATGGTTTAAAGATGAAAGCTAGGCTAATATTGCAACATAAGAAATTTAAACTGCATTTTGTCTCCAGTAGTTGGCATTCTTTTTTAATTACCACCTCCTTTCCACAGTTTTTCAAAGGGATTACCTTTGTAACAGCTCTTACTAACGACCTGCTGAAAGAAACTTGTATTAAGCATTTGCAATCCATTTGATCAAGTCTTTCAGAAGGGCAATGGATGGCTCAAGGTCCCAGTGGTGGATATTACAGTGTTTAGCCCGTGGGTGTCTGATTCAAAGCAACCTGTGTTGCTGATGACCCACCCTTTGTTAGCATTGAGTGCTGACTGTGTAAGTGGATTGGTGGGTGAAGCGCTGCCCACCTAATTTCATCATCTTTAATCATCAGTCATACTTTCCAGATCATGTTCTTATGTCTGTGTTTTTTTATTTGTTTTTAAATTGCTGTGATTCATCCTGGTCCTAGGGTGTGTCCATTGAAGGTGGCCTGGTTATCCCATGTGATTAGGAAAAGGTGCACGAGGAGCAAGAAATCGAAAATAGCAGGAATAGAGGAATGTATGTCCTGTACCCCATGACAGTCTTTTCCAGGATGAGAAGAGGCGTTGGTGTATACATCTAAGTGGGCAGAAGTACAGGCTGCTCTGGAGTCCAGTTTGACCACTGGCTTTTGATGAGAGTTTGTCTCTGGACATGGTAGTAACATACTTCAATAAATTAATTTTACTGAAGAGTAGGATGTGTGATGTAACTGATGGATAATGGGGTTTGTACTCTTTTCAGTTTTTTATGTCATTTAGTAAGTGCTGATCTTGCATTAAGATGTCACTGTCAAACTAGGTAGCATTAAAGAGGAGAAGAGTTGCTACGTTTTCAGCACGTCGAAGTATTCTTGGATCCCTAGGCACTTTCAGTAAAAATCTGTTGGAATAAAGGGTGGCTAAAAAGTGTTTTTAATCTAGGCTTTTTTAAATTTCTCTTTTGAGAGCTACTGTAATAAATCGAAATTATTGATTTAGCCTGTAGCATTCCTAAGATTCCCTCATTTAAGAGTTGAGACTGCTCTATTACTCAGAGCAATAACCCAACACTCTGAAATCTCTCATCAGAGACTCCTGGTCCACACATACAGACAGGCATTCAACAAAGATTTCCGTTTGTTTATGGATCTTACATCAGCTGAGATGTCTGTGCCTTTTTTCTTAGTAATTACCTGCCTTCCTTCTCCCACTGCACCCTGTGAAAGCCTTTGCAATGCTGGAACTGTGGCTCGCTGTTTCTGGGCTCAGCCTGGCCCTGGCCATACGTGACCAGTACAGACCATTTCAGCACTGACAGGTTTGGCATCATTCCACCTCTTACTAGACCTCTGCCGAAAAACAAAATCTATTTTGCATTCTGGCATCTTGTGGGTATTACACGATAGCACAGTGTGGGTATTACCCACATTACAAGTCTGTCCATGGGCTTACCTGTGGGTTGTGTATACGTGATACCATGTTTTAAATCCCCTGTTGTTAAAGAGAGCGCTAAATACAGCTTTTGGTACAGCCAGTCCTGAGTATCCATGTAAGAAAAATCTCCTTCCAAGGGTAAATATTTCTCATGGCACTGGTGGTTTTAATGATCAATAAATAGTTGCAAAGGAATGCTTAATATCATACTCAAAAATATTCTAAAATCAAGAATCCTGGTTAAATTAACACTAGCTGATATCAAAAGTGTGTGTTCTGTCCATATGGTTGGCGGGCGCTGGTGATTCCATGGCAGTTTCTCCCTATGTCACTTCTGTTTTGCCTTTGATGCATTTTTTTATTACCTTTCCATTAACAGCATATTTCTGTTCCGCCTTCTTTTTCTAAAACTGTGCTCCTCAGAAGCGTTCACACAGCTCTGCAACACAGCTCCTCCTCATTCTCCTGGGGCAGTAATTTACTGCTAGCCTATGCCAGTAGTAAATTACTAACCCCACCGCTAGCCTGCTGGCTCAGCTGCTGTAACCGATAAGTAACACCTAATCATTGCCCATCTGCTCCAGCGAAGGAGTAAGGGTGGGTTCAGTGCTCCTCACTGCTGCCTGTGTGCTCAGAGCCAGCGTGGCTGTTTAGCGGATCAAAGGGAGTCCTTACTCCCTCGTGCAAGCGCGTGGTCCCATCTATCCCTGAATGATTAGCATATTTATAAATTAAAGTAAATCCAAGGAGTGAACTGGCCCAGGGGACCTCTCAATCCAATCAAATTAGACTCATATATCCACTCCAGAGCAGTTCCTTGGAACCCCTGCCTTCGTGAAGCTTCATTTGTAATCTCTGTGTGCTGTGTACTTTAGAAAAGTTTTATAATTACTTGCTGTTCCGGCTGCTGAGCAGTTCTAAATGTTAGATATTAAGGAATTGCTGTTTCAGTCAGTGAACAAGCTCTGAACATTAAATGTGCTTCATGAGAAGTTTTTTTCTCAGACATTACACATCTCTGAAGGCATTTTTTTTTTCAAGTGGATGCTTTCCCAGCTGTTGATCATCTCTCTGTTTCTTCTGTATGAAGAGAGAAGGAGGAAAATGGTGACAGTGGTACATTGTATAAAGACTTTATCACTGTGGGGGGAGATGGGTGCATTACTCACACACGCAGGCATTGAAATAATTATGCAGGTAATCCTGAGAAAGTGCCAATAAAACCTTTATCTTACATCTTGCATTTTTGGACATTTTTGTGTCACATATTTTACAGAAGAAATATTTTAGCAATCTTTTACAGAATTCTGTAGAAGAGCTTTGGTACCATTTTTATATCTCTCCACCACTAGAGCTTGATACCTTGGGAAGAAGCAGCCTATCTTTGTCATGGGTCAAGAAAATAATTGGCTGAAGTAGCTCAATGGGTGGTACTGAGTGCTTGGTGAAACTGGAAATTCAAATTAAGCAGGTGTTTTTGAGTCAGTGTTGTAAATCCTGGATAGCAGTGATTTCTTTCACAGAGTAACTCATCAATTATCAAAAATATGCCTCATGTCTAGAATGATGTTGGAATTTAAGATGCACACACTGAAGACCATTTAAGACTATAGAATCAAGTGCTATGGTTCCCATTTCCGTTGATACCAGAATGATGATCCAGTGGTTAACAAGAGATTTGGAAGAGCACAGATCAGTTCTTTACCTTGTCGCAGTCTTGCATATAACCTTGTGTGTGTCACATAGCCTCTTCTTCAGTCCTCGTGTACAAAACGGAGATAGCGATGTCTGCAGTGGGATGGAGAAGAGATTTAGGAGCATATGACCCTCAAGCCCCACTGCAGCAGATGGTGTGTAAATGGAGCATGGACAGTAAGTCCCTCACTTCAGTCCTAAAAGATCATACAGTGGCAGATAAAACTGTTGGTGGTGGAAGCGTGATTCTGATAATTCTACATTTGGGAGTAAGGAAGTCAGTTTATGTCAGATCTGTTTATGATGGAGTTTAGTGCTTCTGAGAAATACAGGCTGTTGCTTGTGGCTCCAGTGAAGATATTACTGAAAATGCAACTGAGCAATAGCAGCCAAGTGTGATTTACAGTGCAGTTGTGCAGTTTGCCATAGAGTTCCCCAAATGTGTATGTATGTGCGCAGTAGATGAAAAAATGTTGTCATTTTCTTTGATTGTGATAGTCAAAGTCATTGAGCATCGTGGGTTGAAAATACAAAATCCAAAAGATGTACTAGAGTCCATTATGTATTACTAGGTTGGAATAAAAGAAGGACCAGGGAAAATGAGATGTTGTGGGTTGAGAGCTGGGAGGCAGAAGGAGGTGATCCAGCCTCCCCTACATCAATGTATCAGGAATCGGTGGGCTGGCTGGAAATGAGCTCTTTCCCACCCAGAGCTCTCTGATCTTGCCAGCAGAGTTGTGGGGCTTTTGTTATAAAGCTACACATTTCACATCTGCTCAGAAGCTATTTAGAGAAGTGTAGACTTCTTAATCAGGAAAACTTTCCTGACATATATTATCTCTTAGAACAACTTTGATGTGTGCAAAAATTTATTCTCTATTTAACATAAGTGAAAGCACTGAGATAGTCAATCACATGTAAAAACTTTTTCTCTGTCAGTTACTAAGCGTCAGGTGTAGAAATGGTGAAAATAATGGCATTTCAGGTGTCATTAATCTAAGGCATAATGGTGCCTTTAACAGCTAAATGAACGCTGTAGCTCAGGTGATTCAGTGTTTTTGCATATAATCATGCTTTCAAATAAATGACAAAGTTCAATCCAATCTGTATTCATTTTGGGATGTCCCAGAAGTGTGTAAACTACAGTTATTGCAGTTGCCTTGCATTTGCAAGCTGTAAGATTTATTTAGTAGGAACTCTTCAAAGTTCCGGTTGGTCTTGAGTTATGAATTGCCAAACCCATCCCTCCATGGCATTACTACACAAAAATAACTCTTTAAATGCATGGGGAAAGTATACCACTATTGCAAAAGTGTTGCAATGTCTCTCTTTTGACACAGCAAGAAACCAGCAGGGAAATAAATTTAAAGCATTAGGCAATATTAAAGCTTTTCAGAGTAAGCCATTCAAATGAAAACCCATAATCAAAATAATAATTATCAGGGGAACGCATTTGCTTTCCAAGTAATCATGCAAAGTAGCAGAATATGTCTTAAGTAATAAAAAATCGTGATTCCTGTTCAAGAGGTAAGAAGAAAATCTAGCACTTGAGAATATAAGTGCTTTGTACATGATCACTTATTGATGGATTTTCTCAGAAATGGACCTTTGTGTATTGTACATAAAAAAAGAGGAAAAATTGAAGCTGTTATGTGATGAATGCACCTAAAGGTGTGATGAAGCTGGGATTGGGTTACTGAAGCTAGGAAGATGCCTGTCTATCTCTTCATTTTAAAATTATTACAGGGTTAAGTTGAAGAAATGTTCTGTGAAATATCAAGACTTTTTGCACTGTGGAAAGACTTTTAGAAAGTTCCAGAAAAGTTAGTGTATGTTTTCTGATGCAAATAATTTGTACTTTTTTTTTTTTTAATTAAACTAGCAGATAGTCTGGCAAATTTCTTTCATATCTGCTTTTTATTTCTGATGTAGTTGAAGAAATTTAATGCAACGGAAAGAATTTTGGAGTCTTTTCATATTTGCTATTCAAATTATCTTACGCCTCCTGACTTCATAGTATATTTTACCTGTCTGCCATAGCTTTCTTCTTTCTATTTGGTCCCAGCTGCATGGTTTTCTTTATTTCCATAGTGTACCTCTAAGTTTAGAACAATCTTGTCATTTTGCCATTAATCATGTTAATTTTTTCAACAGTTTCCATGCATCATATATGAACTTCAGTTACACTGAGTTTCATTGCTAAGGGTTTAAGTGATTTGGATGGTGGACATATCCAATGAATCTTGGTTTTCTTTTTGGCTGTGCTAATTCTGTCTTCATGAGCTGCACTGGACTTAACTTTGGTTGATCAGGGTGAAATCAATCTTGCAAAATCATGAAAAACATGTAATAGAATAAGTATATTTTGCTTTCATCAGGTACAATATACTGGATTTTATCCCTCCACGTAGTGTTCATAGTAAGAGCAGCTGACCCATTTTGAATCGTTCCAGTTTGTATGCTCTGAAGAAGTTGTAGATTGGCTTTGTGTTCTATCTGCATATAAATAGCTGCATTTTCCAGTAGCTAATGTGATTCACTTCATTTGCCTTCTTCAGCAAAAGTAATAGTTCTTCCCTTTCCCTGTTTTCCTCTTTCAGAAGTAACAGTTTATTCAACGAGGTTGTGCAGATGAACTTTGAAATCGCCAGCTTCAGCAGCCTCTCTGGAACGCAGCCCATCACCTGGCAGGTGGAATACCCTCGGAAGGGGACGACAGACATAACCTTGTCTGAAATCTTCATCTGCCAGAAGGATCTTGTTGGAATTGTGCCATTGGCAATGGTAAGAAAATTTTTCAGCATGTTGCTCCATCTGATCTGTATGTGGTCTGAGAAGACATATAGCATGCGTTGGACAGACTTGCAGAGGAAAGCTCTCTGCCCTGCCTCCCGTTTTGTAGCTGTACAGGACTGCTTGCTAAAATCATGCCCACATTTAATGGTCTGTACACATCACACCATTTCAGTTTTTACAAATTTACCACAGAGGAAAGGGATGCTGCCACTTCAAAAATTTCTCTCAGACTTTCTGAATTTCTGTCATATTCAGAAATGTTCATTCCTGTTCCCTCCAGACTACTGGCTAATAACACAAAGTCAGGTAGATTACCTTCACATTTCTAGTTGCCATTACATGGCTTGAGCTTGCAAGCTGTAGAGCAACTTCGGAGGGCCTCCAGCACCTTCTGCTAAAGACTATGTTGTGTGGTCCTTGGTAGGCTGAGGCTGACTCTAATTTCACTGTCTGTTTCCCTAATCGTGTAAGAACCTATGGTTTCAAGGAAGAAACAGAAAAGAATAATAACCTCAATAATATATTTTTTTAAAATGAAGTATAGACTTGCATATGGAAAGATGCCCTGGGTTAAAATCTACTTGTTCCGCTGAGTGTTGTGGCAGCAGTTATGGGCCACCTGCCTCCCTGTGAAATCGTACCTGGTGCCTGGCTTTACCAGGCTGACAAATGGGACTTATGGAAGCAGTGTCTCCTCCTCTTCCTCTGGCCCAGTGAAGATGCAATTACTTCTGCAAAGTGAGGCTGGGACAGTGGGAGCACTGAGACCTAGCACTTAGGGCCCCCTCCTGCGAGAGGACAGCCTAGGATTAACTCCCTGCTCCGAGTCAAGCAAACCAGAGATGTCACTGGTGTCTCCAGCATCCCAGGTGCACTGTTTTTAGGTAGGAATTTTGGTTTCTATGGAATGTAGGTACATGCTGAGAACTTTTTCCATGCTCACATTTGAAGTGAGCACTGAGCATTTATTTTGGAAGTCCCGTGGAACCTCAGGAACGCGAAAGGCACACAGCTGCAGCTACCTGGAACAGGACAACTAAATAGAGGAACTGCCCATGCTGCCGTTAGGCAACGTTAGAGCTCAGGGTTTGGAGGAAGAGTTATACATACCCAGTGCAATTTTGCCTTTCCTATGCATAGTCTTGATGCTGAAATTCTGGTAGTCTTTTCTTTGAACAACGTTCAGTGGTTTGCAGCAGATAATTAGATGAGTATTATTTCCTGGAAATCCTGGTCTTCAGTATATTCTTCCCCTTTGAAGAGTAAAACTGCTGCTTGTATCAAATGAGGTCGTGCCCAGCAATTTCCTGATCCAAAGTCTGCTAAGTCAGCAGAAAGCCTGCACTGCATTCCAGATCTGAGAGGGAAATAATTGTCCTCATTACCTGTGGAGTTGAACAGGGAATACACATTGGAGCTTCTGTGCTCTGAAGACTTGGGAACATGCACAAGGAAGGCTTTTCTGCTCAGATTTTGTTTTGAGATGCCTTCTGTAGCTTCCAGTACCAGATGATAGACATCTGTGTACTGGCAGACTTAACATCTTCTTGTTAATTTTTTGAAAGAATTCCTTATCATCTTCTCTGTATTTCATATCTGAAGCAATCAAGATATTTTTAATATTTCATATCAGAGTATAATGCTTTTGCACTTGCATTAAAGGTTCAAGATTTACTTGCAGACTTTTGTCTATCTTAGATTAAAATTCATCCACTTACAAGGCTTCCTTTGAGAACTGGAGGTCAAAGCTAATGAATTTAGTGATGTATAAATCCTGTAAGGTGAGATCCTTTATTCCCAACAGATGTACCATCAGGCACTCTGGGTTGTGCAGAGGGTTCAAACAGTGAAATCATTAAACCTTTCTCTTTGCAAAGCTTTCTTGTGTTTGTTTATCTCCTTTCTGTACCTTGTGATAACACTTGGCTGGGGCCAAAATACACTGTGTTAACAGAATCCAGCCGGGTGGGATACCGATGCAAAATTGGCTTTGCTAGCAGGATATTAGTAGATAAAGGGAATTTTCAGAATTTTCTGTTAGCTAACACTGCATATCCAGCCAGGGTGTTTTCTTCATTTAGGCATTAATCTCTAGCTGAGCTGATTACCTGGCAGTTCTCCTGCTTGGAAACAGAAGTCCCACTGAAAAGAGAGAGGGTGATGCTGTATCTGCTGAGAAGTCAGAGCACAGTCTTTATCTCAGCTACACACTGTAAACCAACAGCACGTTATTGTGGACAGAATTTAGATGTCAATGTTTATCAGCAGGTGTGTTTCATAATCATCTAGAGGGTAAAGGAGATTTTGTTGATTTAAGCGTGGAGTGTTCCCACAGCAAAACTGCTCACATCAAAAGCAAAGTCTGTCATTCCAAATTTTTAAATGTGGACAAAAAAGGGGAAAGAAAGAGCTGCCCAAAGATATTGTACTGGATTAGGATGGAGGATCTGACTGAGTCCCTGCCGTTGGTCTGATGGGCATCCTAGGCAGTCTTTTGGGGGTGAAAGCAGCAAACGTTTTGGTTGGTTTGAGTATAACGTAAAGGTTGTCACTGACTCAGAGTAAAGCATGTCTCATGTGAGCCATTCCAAACCCAGGAAGCAAGAAAGATCATGTGTCCTTTGTCGCCCCATGCCTGATTATGTTACAAAAAAGCAGTACGATGAAAAGCAAGTGGGCCTTTAAAAGGTTAGTGCAATTGTTGGGACAGGATTTTGGAATGAGGGAGATTAAAGAATTGCCGTTGTCAGTAAGAACTGAACCTGGAATTTTAAAAGAGCCTCATAGGACTTGGATCAGTGGAGCAAGTGGTAGGATACAGTTGCAGAAAATTCAATGGAAATTCATCATACAGTCAAAAGAGAGGGGCTTAATGCAATCCATATGCTGTGTGCCTAACTACTGGGCTAAATAGCGTGTGCAGGGAAGAAACAACACCAGTGATGCTGCTACAGTGAAATAAAAGGAGCAAGAGATATCAAAATACTGGGCTGAGAATAAGTGCAATAACTTTTTCCCAGAAAAAATGACATGTACAAGTTGAGGTAAGTATATTTTTTTTCCTGAACTCAGAAGTTACTCAGTCTGAGTAATTTTGGAGGACATTTCACCCTTCAAGTTATTTAGAGAGAAAAATGAGACAGAAAAGTTAGGAAAATGTAATTCTAACTGGTTTTGTTGCTTTCAGAAAATATATCCCACTGTCTGCTGACAGGAAAAATCTACCCCACAGATTTCATCTTCCAGTAGAGAAAATCTACTGTCTGAGTTGTGCCCTATTCTGACATTTTTGATTTCGTGTTACTTGTTGCAGGATCAATTAGAAAAGTGCTTTCATAGGAGCTTAATTAATTATCTGCTAAGCTGCTTTTGAAAACCTCCTCAATTAATCACAAGTAACCTCAAAACTTGCCAATTAAGATGTACAAGGTTGCTTAACTTACTTCCTACATTTTCCTCAAATTTCTATCCTGTCATGAGCAAATGCAGCCAACTGTATTGATTTTCCCACTTGACTAGATTAAAAAACAAAACCAAAATTGTTGACGTTTGTAGCATGCACACACACACAGAAATCCCACTGAAGAAGTCTGTATGTTTGTGTTCAGCATGGGACCATGGTTTAGGAAATTTAGGGAGATTTATTTTCGTGGTTTAAATGGATAATACATATTTTTAGTACCATAAGTCTTGCTTTGGGCTAGGGAAAGGTAGAAGACCTGTGTGTAAGTTCATTGTTTGATGCCAGTAAGGCACATTGGCATTGAAGGAGAACTCCTTCCTTGGGGGTAGATTGGCGAATCAATGGTTTAATATTTTTGGAAGACCATCTGAGACCATGTGTACAGAACTGAGGGTAGTAGTCCTCAATAGCAGGATAACCTCCCTCTGAATTAGTTCATCTCTAACTGTGAGTTGCGTGAAATCCAGATATTTAAAGTGCTGAAGCATAAACCCGATGTCAGGAGTCTAATCTGAGAGTCCTAGTCTGAATTTACTCTGAAAGACATTTGCCACCATGGGAAGGCATGTAACTTGCTCATCCATGCACGTTTCCTCTTTAAAAGAACACTAATGCTAAATTTTCAGTGGGTCTTTCAGGCTTCATTCACCAGGCTCTAAAATCCATGAATAACTGCTTACAAGCAAGTGGAAGTTGGAGCAGCTCTCAGGCATTACTTTAAGGTTGTTGCTGCTTTTTCACGCCTCACGTGCTCAGAAGTTTCTCTTTTCTCCCCAGCTGTATCAGTGGGTCTAAAAAGATATAATCTGTCTCTACACATCTTGCCTTTCTACTAATGTAAACTGAATCTTTTCCTTGCATGAATATCCTGTGAACTGCCCATTAATCCAAATCCTGAGGTTTTATGTAGAGTGCCTTGGCAAACCCAGCACTAGTGGGTAGCTGAGATTCTCTTCCACTTCTCCTTAGGCAGCACCATTCCAAACATATTTTGTGCTCGGTGGTAAGTTGTTTCATTAGGCAGTGCTTGGTTTGCGTGTACCTTTCTTTACCTTCAGAACTCAATGTACTGACAGCTCTGGTGTAGAAGTAAGTGAATGGACATCTAAGATGCGGAGCTGTGACTCAGCCAAAACCACTTTGTGACATTTTTATGTGCTTGTTAACTTGCTTTCCATTAAAACGCAGAAGATTGAAAATTTAGCTCCCAAAGCAATGTTTGGTTTATATACACTTTTATGTATGCCGTTCCTTACGGTAAAGATTTTTAAAATTATTTCATTGTAATGAAGTCCCTGTAATGCCATTTTAAAATGTGGCCCTGAATAAATAGAGTTTTCATCCCTGCACAGTCTGTGTCTTCGCACTATGAAGCTCTGTGTCTTCCAAGGTCACAGAAGGGCTGAATTCTCACTCCTCTTTATCTTTCGAGTCTTGAAGGAAGCAGGGGGCAACAAGCACTGAGGAGCTTTCCAGAAGATAAAATCTGAGGCTAGATAAACACATCAATTTCTTGATTTGCTTATCGCAAACAGATGAACAGATAATCTGTGTATTAAACTTTCTAGGTGACAGGTATTGTCTCAGATAATTTAATTATGAATCACATCAAATAAGCACCATGAGCTGAAGGAAATTTATTTGATGTAAAACTATCCTGTTACTAATAGTAATACTAACTGGGACAACTTAAATCAACTGTGAAACCCTAAATATACCATGAAGTGAAGAGTTTTTAGAGTTTGGTTACAGGACTGAGCGCTCTGTGTGAAAGACCAGAGGTACAATCTTGTTATGTGAAGGGAGAAGCGGTACCCGAGATCACTTACGTGCCTCTCATTTCCAGCATGGCAGGTTACAGTTGTTTAAATAAGGATAGCATTCCGTCCTTTAGATTGCTGGTGGATGTGATTTCACTGAAGTTTGTGTCATTGCTCTATATTTACACCAGATGAACTCGGGAGCCTGCATT